>NW_020257633.1:620570-920570 GCF_003255815.1 Theropithecus gelada
TATTATGTGTGATTATTTTTCTTCTTATGCTATATATCCCCAAGTTTTTCAGACTCATTTAAGTAAAGGCTAGAGTGAGTAAGGAATAGAGCCAAATGAGGTAGGTGTCTGAGCCATGAAGTATAAATACTGAAAGATGTCACTTTTATTCAGGAAATAGGGGAGATTCAAGTCATATAGATTCCTACTCGAAAATCTTGACACCTGACTTTCCAGGATGCACATTTTCATATGTAGACCAGTTTCCTCTTGGTTTCCTCAGTTAAGTCAAAACTACATGTTCCTCTTTCCCCATATATTCATATATTTTTGCTCGTTAGTGTATTTCTTGAGCTGTTTTCATGTTGTTTCTTTCCTGTCTGTGAAATGGTGTGTTTTTTTTGTTGTTGTTGTTGTTTTTAACTTGGGACCACCAAGTTGTAAAGATGTATGTTTTTACCAGACAGTTACACCACAGGCAGACTGTCAAGTTGAGAAGAGTGAATCAATAACTTGTATTTGTTTTAAAAATTAAATTAATCCTTGATAAGAGTTGCTTTTTTTTAGGAGTTAGTCCTTGACCACTAGTTTGATGCCATCTCCATTTTGGGTGACCTGTTTCACCAGCAGGCCTGTTACTCTCCATGACTAACTGTGTAAGTGCTTAAAATGGAATAAATTGCTTTTCTACATAAAAAAAAAGTGAAGAGGCAAAGTGAAGAGTTGTTATTCATTTGCTCTTTTCTTGTTTAATTGTGTATGCAATTAGTGTAAAATCATCATCAGATTAAAATAATGAATATTATTTGCAAGTATCATGGTAATCTCAAATTAAAAAACACCGAGGATACACAAAAAATAAAAAGCAAGCAACTAAATAATATAACCAGAGAAAATCACCTTAACTAAAAGAAAGACAGGAAGAAAGAAAACAAAAAAGGAAGACAAGACCAGAAAACAATCAGAATGCAAATAGCAAAAAATGGCAGGAGTAAGTCCTTACTTATCAATAATAACACTGAATGTAAATGGACTAAACCATCCATTCAAAAAATAGAGTAGCTGAATGGATTAAAAAAAAACCAAAAAACAAATAGGGACATGACATGTATACACTGACAATAAAGGGATGGAAAAAGGTATTCCATGCCAATGGAAACCATAAAAGAAAAAGCGTAGCTATATTGATATCACTAATAGATTTCAAGACAAAAACTATGAAAAGAGACAGAGAAGGTCATTATATAATGATAAAGGGCTCAATTGATCAAGAAGATATGAAAATTTTAAATACATATGCACACAATACTGGAGCACCCAGATACATAAAGAAAATATTACTAGAGCTAAATAGAGAGATGGTCCTCAATAAAATAATAGCTGGAGGCTGCAACACCTCACTTACAGCAGTGGACAGATTTTTCAGACAAAAAATCAACAAAGAAACATCAGACTTATTCTGCAGCCTAGACTAAGTGGACATGATAGATATTTACAAAACATTTCATGCAACAGATGCAGAATATACTTTATTTTTTCTCAGTACATGAATCATTTCTCAAGGATAGATCATATATTAGGTCACAAAACAAGTCTTAAAACATTCAAAGAAGTTGAAATAATATTAAGCATGTTCTGTGACCATGATGGAATAAAACTATAAATCAATAACAAGAGGAATTTTGGAAACTATAAAGCTCCTGAATGACTAGCAGGTCAAGGAATAAATTAAGAAGAAAATTTAAAAATGTACTGAAACAAATAGAAATGGAAACACAACATAACAAAGCTTATAGGATATAGCAAAAGCAATAGTAAGATAGAAATTTGTAGCTATATGTGCTTACATCAGAGAAGTAGAAAAAGGTCAAATAAGCAATGTAATGATACATCTTAAATAACTGGAAAAGCAAGAGCAAACCAAATTCAAAATTAATAGAAGAAAGGAAACAATTAAAATATAGCAGAAATAAATGAAATTGAAACAAAGAAAACAATGCAAAAGATCAGTGTAACCCACGGCAGCTTCTTTGAAAAGATAAACAAAATTGGCAAACTTTTATCCAAATTAAGAAAAAAACAGACTGGGCATGGTGGCTCACACCTGTAATCCCAGCACTTTGGGAGGCTAAGGCAGGCCGATCACCTGAGGTTGGGAGTTCAAGACCAGCCTAACAAGGAGAAACCCTGTCTCTACTAAAAATACAAAATTAGTCGGGCATGGTGACACATATCTGTAATCCCAGCTACTCAGGAGGCTGAACCCGGGAGGCGGAGGTTGCAGTGAGCTGAGATCGCGCCATTGCACTCCAGCCTGGGCAACAAGAGTGAAACTCCATCTGAAACAAACAAACAAACAAACAAACAAACAAACAAACAAACCAGAGAAGCCTCAAATAAATAAAAATAGAGATGAGAAAGAACACATTACATCCAATATCTCAGAAAGTTAATAGATCATTAGAGGCTACTTTGAGCAACTATATGCCAATAAATTGGAAAACCATGGAATGAACAAATTCCTAGATACATACAACCTACCAAGATTGAAACATGAAGAAATACAGACCTGCACAGAGCAATAACAAATAACACAATTGACATCATAAAAAAAAATTACCTAGCAAAGAGAAGCCCATGAAGCAAAGGCTTCACTGCTGAACTTTACCAAACATTTACGAAATAACTAATGTCAATCACACTTAAACTATTCAAAAAACAAACAAACAAACAAACAAAAAACAGAGAAACAGAGAATACTTCCAAACTAATTCTACAAGGCCAGTTTTTCTCTGATACCAAAATCAGACAAAGTCTTAAAAAAATGTAGGTCAAATATACCTGATGTACATTGATGCAAACATTTTCTGCAAAATATGAGCAAATGAAATTCAACTATACATTAAAAAGATCATTCATCATGATCAAGTGGCATTTATCCCAGATATGCAAGGATGGTTCAACATATGCAAATCAATGTGATTCAACATGTCAACAGAATGAAGGACAAGAGCATATGATCATTTAAATTGATTTGAGAAAGCATTTGATAAAATTGTACATCCATTCATGCTAAAACCCTCAAAAACTGGATATAAAAGGAACATACCTCAAAATAATAGAAACCACCAATGACAGACCCACAGGCAGTATCATCCTGAGTGGAGAAAAACTAAAACCTTTTCTCTTAAGATCTGAAACATGACCAAGATGCCCACTTTTGCAACTGTCATTCAACATACTACTGGAAATTCTAGCTAGAGCAATCAGACAAGAGAAATAAATGAAGAACATCCAAATTGGAAAGGAAGAAGCCAATTATTTTTGTGTGCAGATGATATGATCTTGTATTTTAAAAAAACCCTAAAGATTACATACACAAACTATTAGAATTGATAAACTCAGTAAAGTTGCAGCATACAAAATCAACATACAAAAATCAGTAGCATTTCTATATGCCAACAGTGAGCAATCTGAAAAAGAAATCAATAATGTAATCTCATTTACAATAGCCACAAATAAAATCAAATATCTAGGAATGAAATTATTCAAAGAAGTGAAAGATCTCTACAATGAAAATGATAAAATGCTGGTGAAATAAATTGGCAAGGACACCAGAAAATGCAAAAAATACTCGATGTTCGTAGATTGGAAGAATCATTGTTATTAAAATGTCCATACTACCCAAAGCAATCTGCTGATTCAGTGAAATCCCTATCAAAATGCCAGTGATATTCTTTACAAAAATAGAAAAAAAAAAGTAAAATTTGTATGGAAACACAAAAGACCCAGAACAGCCAAATACATCTTGGGGAAAAAATAACAACACTGGAGGAATCATATTACCTAACTTCAAATTGTACTACAGAGCTATGTTAATGAAAACAGCATGGTAGTGGCATAAAAACAGACACATAAACTGATGGAGCAGAATAGATAACCCAGAAACAAATCCGTGCAACTACAGTGAACTCATTTTTGACAAAATGCCAAGAACATACACTGGGGAAAGGACAGTCTCTTCAACAAACAGTGCAGAGGAAACCGGATATCCATATGTAGAACTATGAAACTAGACCCCTATCTGTTGCCATATACAAAAATCAAATCAAAATGGATTAAAAACTTAAATCTAAGACCTCAAACTATGTAGAAAACCCTGGAGAAAGTCTCCACGACATTGGACTTCGCAAAAATATCTTGAGCAATTCTCCATAAACACAGACAGCCAAAACAAAAAATGGACAAATGGGATTACATCAAGTTGAAAAGCTTCTGCACAGCAAAGAAAATAATCAACAAAGTGAAGAGATAACCCGCAGAATGGGAGAAAATATTTGTAATCTATTCATCTGACAAGGGATTAACAACTGGAATATATAAGGGGCCCAAACTATTGTATGAAAAACAATCTAATAATCTGATTTTAAAATGGGCAAAAGATCTGAATAGACATTTCTCAAAGGAGGACAAACAAATAGTTAACAGGTATGTAAAAAGGTGCTCAACATTATTGATTATCAGAGAAATGAAAAGCAAAACTACAATAGGATATCATCTCACCTCAATTAAAATGATTTTTATCCAAAAGCAGTAACAGATGTTGTCAAGCATGTGGATACAAGGGAACCTTCATACACTATTGGGGGGAATGTAAATTAGTGCAACCACTGTGCAGAACAATATGGAAGTTCCTCAAAAACTAAAAATATAACTACTATATGACCCAGAATCCCACTGCTAGGTATACACCCAAAAGAAAGGAAATCAAGATATTGAAGTGATATCTACAGTCCCATGCTAATTGCAGCACTATTCACAATAGCCAATATTTGGAAGCAACCTGTGTCCATCAACAGATGAATGGATAAAGAAAATGTGTACATATACACAGTGGAGTACCATAAAAAATGCAATTCTGGTATTTGCAACAACATGGGTGGAACTGGAGGTCATTCTGTTAAGTGAAATAAGCCAGGCACAGAAAGACAAACTTTGCATGTTCTGACTTATTTATGGGAACTAAAAATTAAAATAATTGAACACATAGAGATAGAGAGTAGAAGGGTGGTTACCAGCACCTGGGAGGGGTTGCGTAGTGGAGAATGTGGGGATGGTTAATGCATGCCAAAAATGGAAAGAATGAATAAAATCTAATATTTTGATAGCACGACAGAGTGACTATTGTCAATAATAATTGAATTATACATTTAAAAATGACTAAAATAGTATAATTGGATGGTTTGTAACACAAAGGATAAAGGATTGAGGTGATGTATAGCCCATTTATCCTGATATGATTGTTATGCATTGCATGGCTATATCAAAGTATCTCATGTACTTCATAAATATATACACCTACCATTACCCACAAAAATAAAAAATAAGAATTTAAGAAAGTAACTCTACATTACATTATCAGCCTGTTTTATGATATCTCTTTGTATGTAAAGAGATATCATGAAAGAAAAAGAGCAAATTACATTACTTTTTTTTATTTGTGTGTAAGTGCAGTTCAGTTCACTTTGCATTAATTTTTCTTCTATTTTTCCTAGCTCTGGTGCTGTACTTGGCAAATGTCAGTTACTAAATATATACCTGTTGAATGAAAATGATTTAAACTAAAAAATGGGGAAGCTTGAAAGTTTTATTTTCAATCTTGAGTTTATTAATATTTTCCTCCTACTCATAATTGCTTTTTCCTTACTCTGGGCATTGTTCAAGATCTGTTATAATGGAAAGGTAGGAAGAAATGCCATTTAAATAAAAAGTAAGAAAAAAATAGATGTATATATCTTGGTTACCTATGAAGGATGTAGATATTTCTTGTGCATAATTGGAATTTTAATTTTCAAAAATCTATAGCAAAGAAATGGAGGTATGGGACAGCTCACTGTAGCTGAATTACAAGCAAGGAAAAATGAAGAATTGCCCTTTGAATAGCACGCAAGTAATAAAAGCTAAGGTGCTAGGGTAAACAAGGTGGGGGAAGTGTTCTGAAGATGAAAGTATTAGAAACTATAAAGAGTTAGCTATTCAGAGGAATGCAGAGGTACAGCAAGGTAGCATTAAGTAGCTTATACTGATTCATTTTTAAAGAACTTCCGCATGGCTAAAGAAAGTATCATCAGAGTAAACAGACTACTTACAGAATGGGGAAAAAATTTGCAATCTATCCATCTGGCAAAGTCTAATATCCAGAGTCTACCAGGAACTTAAACAAATTTACAAGAAAAAAAACAACCCATGAAAAAGTGAGCAAAGGACATGTACAGGCACTTCTCCAAAGAAAACATTCATGCAGCCGACAAACATATGAAAAAAAGTACAACATCACTAATCATTAGAGAAATGCAAACCAAAATCACAATGAGATACCACCTTTCCCCAGTCAGAGTGGTGATTATTAAAAAGTCAAAAAACAACAGATGCTGGTGAGGGTGCAGAGAAAAAGGAATAGTTTTGCACTGTTGGTGGGAATGTAAATTAGTTTAACCATTGTGGAAGACAGTGTGGTGATTCCTCAAAGATCTAGAAGAAGAAATTCCATTTGACCCAGCAATCCCATTACTGGGTATATACCCAAAGAAATATAAATCATTCTATTTTAAAGATACATGCACATGTATGTTCATTGTAGTACTATTCACAATAACCAAGACATGGAATCAACCCAAATGCCCATCAACAATAGACTGGATAAAGAATATGTGGTACATATATCCCATGGAATACTACGTGACCAAAAAAAAGGAATGAGGTCACATCCTTTGCAGGGACATGGATGAAGCTGGAAGCCATCATTCTCAGCAAACTAACATGGGAACAGGAAACCAAACACCGCATGTTCTCACTCATAAGTGGGAGCTGAACAATGAGAACATACAGACACATGGTGAGGAACAACACATATTGGGGCCTGCCAGGGGTAAGGGGAAAGGAAGGCATAAGGAAGAATAGCTAATGGACGCTGGGCTTAATACCTAGGTGATGGGTTGATAGGTGCAGCAAACCACCATGGCACACATTTACCTATGTAACAAACCTGTACAACCTGCACATGTACCCTGGATCTTAAAATAAAAGTTGGAAATTTAAAAAGTACAAAAAAAAGAAGTAAAATTTTTAGTCATTATTGACTTTATATTTGTAGAGATTGAGGAAAGTTTGAGTTTTAGGAGCAGGCTGAGGCTTCAGGCATTGACATTTGAGGAAGTGGAGATAACATTCACATAGTCATGGATCATGGACCACATAGACCATCTTAGTTTTCTATAAATATTGTTTGCTTTATCATGCCTGCTGGCAAAACTTGATGAAATCATTTTGGAACTATCAAGAGTTACAGCTTTTGGATGCATGTACTTGGACATATTTAATAGAAAATCAGAAACACAGGAGTGGAAACACAAAATGCTCTTGTACACTGACACGTTTGTGGATCATCAGTTCCTAGGATATATTAAAAACAAAAAGGTATAAAGAAGACTAGGAATTGTATTGTAAAATGGAGCAAAGAAGAAATAGCTTATAAAGGAAAATAAAATCAAGTGGCCAGAATAGTAGAAAAAGATACAGAAAAAGTTGATATTAAACTATCAGCATCAAATTAGGCCACAGATTATAGAGGAATTAAAAATGGCTATTAATAATTAGAAGACTGTGAATGATTGTAGCAAGAGTGATTTCAGTAAAATCATAATAGAAATCAGATTTCAGTGGTTGTAGAAACTAGTAGAAGAAAAAATAGATATAAGAAGAATGATGGTAAGACTACTAGAAATTATTGATGCTGCCCTACTAGATGAAATGATTTAGGACATTGGTCTGGGAAGTGACTTTTTGGTGAAGACCTTAAAAACTTCTAGTAGTTTTACAGTTTTGGATCTTATATTAATGTCTTCAGTCCATTTTAGTTGATTTTTTAAGTGGTGAAAGATAGTTTCATTCTTCTGCATATGGATATCCAATTTTCCCAGCACCATTTATTGAAGAAACTGTTCTTCCCCAATGTGTGTTCTTGGCACTCGTGTCAAAGACCAGTTGGATGTACGTGCATGAATTTATTTCTGGGCTTTTCCTTTTGTTTCATTTTGTTCTATTTTAAGTCTGTTTTCACACCAATACCAGGCTGTTATAGATACTACAGTGTTTTAGTATATTTTGAAGTCCGGTAGAGTGGTGCCTCCTGCTTTGTTGTTTTTGCTCAAAATTACTTTGGGTATGTGGGGTCTTTTATGGTTCTACATGAATTTTAGGATAACTTTTCCTATTTTTGTTAAGGGTTTCATTGGTATTTTGATAGGTATTTCATTGAGTTTATAGATAACTTTGGGTAGTAAGAACGTTTTAACAGTATTTTTTTAATCTGTGACAAAATATTTTTCTACTTATTTATTTCATAGTTTTTTTTTTTTTGTAGTTTTCATTGTAGAAATCTTTTATCTTCTCAGTTAAATTAATTCCTAGGTATTTTATATTTTTGACCACTATTGTAAATAGGGTTGCTTTCTTAATTTCTTTTTCATTATCAGCATGTACAAATGGTATTGATTTTTGTATGCCAATTTTGTATCCTGCAATTTTACTGAATTGATTAGTTCTAACATTTTTTTTGGTGTCGTCTACAGGATTTTCTATATATAAGATCATGTTATCTGCAAACAGGAACAATTTAATTTCCTTCTTTCTCATTTGGATGTCCCTTCTTTCTTTCTCTTGTCTGTGTTGAGGACTCTTAGTGCTATGTTCAATAAAAGTAATCAAAGTGGGCATTCTTGTCTTATTCCATATTTTCACATGTGAAGTGAAAGCTTTCCACTTTCCCTCTTCAGTATGACACTAGTTGTGTTTTTCTTATATAAGGCCTTTATTGTGTTAAGGGACATTCCTTTTATATTTAAGTTGTTGAGAATTTTATGATGAAGGAATGTTGGACTTTATCACATGCTTTTTTGCATTTATAGATTCAATCATGTGGTTTTTGTCCTTCATTCTATTAATATAACATTTATTTGTTTGCATATTTTGAACTATCCTCGCATCCTTGGGATTAATCCCATTTGAACATAATGAATAATATTTTATGTATGCTTTTGGATCCTGTTTGCTACTCTTTCATTGAGAATTTTTGCATCTGTGTTCATCAAGAATATTGACTTGTAGTTTTGCCTTTTTTACTGTGTCTTTGTCTGGTTTTGGTATTAAGGTAATACTGACCATGTAGAATGAGTTTAGAATTCCTCCTTCAATTTTTTGAAGAGGTTAAGTACAATTGGTATTAGTTATTCTATACATGTTTGGTAGAATTTAGCAGTGAAGTCATTGTGTGTGTGGTTTTTGTTTGTTTGTTTGTTTTTTGTTTGTTTTGTTTTGTTGGTTTTTACTCAATGGGAGATTTTCTATTACTGATTCAATACGATTACTCATCATTGCTCTGTTAAGGTTTTCTATTTCTTTATAATTCAGTCTTGGGAGGTTGGAGGTGTTCAGTTATTTGTTCACTTCTGAATTTTCCAATTTGTTGGTGTACATTTGTTCATAATAGTCTCTTATAATCCTTTATATTTCTGTGGTATTAGTTGAGATGTCTTCTTTTTTATCTCTGATTTTAATACTCAAGTATTCTCTCTTTTTTTCTTAGTCTAGCTTCCAGCTAAAGGTTTCTTTGTTCTTTTAGAAAATGAGTTCTTTATTTCATTAATCTATTGTATTTTTTTCTCTTTTTTGTTTATTTCTGCTCTGATATGTATTATACTTTTTCTCTAATAATGTTGGACTTGGTTTGATCTTGATTTTCTAGTTCTTTTTTTATGCATTATGGAACCTTTAATTTTCATGTGATTTCTGTACATAAGGAGTATGAGAGTAACCATTTTACAAATGGAACTAATTTACTAGAACAATAACAAAACTGAACTGGTATTTGATGTGAAGCCACAGGAGTTTAAGTTTCAAATCCAGCCAAGAAGTTTGTTACAATCTCTTTCAGCTTTGCATCTGATTCTCCTGAGATCTTTCCATCAGCCCTGATAGTGTCCAACAGGGGTTGGTGCTGGCTGACAAAATGAGACAAGAAAGCATTCTCAAACTTTGTAATCTTGCTGGGCTCCAGTTTATCAAGAGACCCCCTTACACCCATATAGATAACAGTTCTTCAATAGCCATGGGAGAATACCGTCCTTGCTTCAGCAACTCAGTTAGAAGCACGCCACTCGTAGTACAGTATTAGTTTGTTTATTTGAGCTCTTTTTACTTTTTTTTTTTTTTTGTGATGGAGTCTTGCTCTGTCGCCCAGGTTGGAGTGCAGTGACCTGAACTCGACTCACTGCAATCTCTGCCTCCCAGGTTCAAGCAATTCTCCTCATTATTTATTTTAGTCATTGTATTTTTCACTCCAGGATTTCTGTTAAATTTTAAAAAATTACTTCAATATCTCTGAGAAATTTCTCTGATAATCTTGAATCATTTCTCTGTGTTTCCTTGATATTCACTGAACTTCTTTAAAACAGCTATTTTGAATTCTTTGTTTGCAAGATCACATATCTCCATAACTTTAAGGTCAGTCTCTGACTACTTATTCTGTATGCTTGGTGAGTTCACATTTCTCTGAATGTTCTTTATGCTTGTGGACATGCAATATGTCCTCCACATGGAGGGATTCCACATATTAATCTTCATATTCTAGCTTTGTTTGTGTCTGACCTTCTTTGGTGAGTCTTCCAGAGATTCTAAGCAGACTGTTATGTTCCATGAGCCCATGGACACTGCAGCTGTCTCAGCACTGGAGGGCGTTCTAAGCCCATGTGTATTGTGAGTCTTATTAGGGCTCCGAGACTGGCATGGTTCTTCCATGTGGGCTTTCTCACCTGGGGAAGAACAAGGAGGGTACCTAGGCTGGCCAGGACCCCTGCCTGTAAGCCTGTCTCAGTGGCCCAAACAGGAGTGCTTCCCAGGATTATTCTGCACAGTTGGGACTGCAGAGAGAGCACCTTGAGCCAAGACTGGACCGCCAATATCTGCTGTGGGATGAAAGCTAGTGAGTGTGCCCAGATGGCCTACATGGATGTGTCTACCAGTGTTTCCTTGAAAGGGCAGAGAGGTTTCCCATCTGCAGAAAGAAGGGCTAGAGCTGAGACTGTCCCCCTCAGGATTTGCTGTTACATAGAGGCTGTTCAGCCCTAGCACATCTCATTGGTTCAGATGGGTGCTTGTTTCTCAGCAGGTCACTTCACAGGTGGAATAGATTCTCCAACTGCAGTGAGAAGGGCTGAAACTGAGACTGGGTCTCCTGAGGATCAGCTGTGGTGCAGAGGCTGACAACCCTGTTTTGTTATATAATTCTAGCGGAAATATCATGTTAGGTTGAGGTCATCTGTCAGGGTAGATATGGTGGTATACATTTGCTATTTAAAGTATTCTATAATTGTGATAGATTAACTCTGGGACTGAAAGTTTCAACTGACTTTCAAGGAGAGGAAGTCACACTAGCAAGGATGATTTTAATTGGAGAGTATAGAGTTTAGAACAAGGAAGAGAAGGTAGAAGTTTTTGTGGTAAATTTAGGAAGTAAGTAATATAGATCTGCGTGTGGTAGTAGTAGAAATTAAAGAAGAAAGTTATTCAGAGGTTGAAGGGAAAAAGAAAAGTTCTGAGAACTATTCTGATACAGTGCATGAAGAAGAGAAAAACTAAATGACTAAGGAATCGAGACTAAATGGGTAGATGACAAGGAGTCAGATTTTTAAATTGTTATTTTAGGGTGGAAATAACAATTTTATTTTAACCATTTAAATTTTATGATAAAAAAAGATGTTATGTAAAAATGTTCAGGAGAAAACCACATCAAAGAGAAATATCTTACAGACAGAATTGATTGCATGACATATTTCTTACCAGCAAATTTTACCACTAATTAGTGAACCTCTATAAGGGGACGAGCATTTCTTGTCACAAAAATGAAAACGTCAAGGCTCAAGGTACTTTAATTAGTTCAGTGTAATTCTGCATAGTAATAAAATTATTCATAGCTAAGTTATGGCCTTTGATGTTTAATTCTTACTATTTGGGGAAACTACATCTTTATTCAGCAGTCATTTCTCTTTGGGCTTTATAGCTAGTTTTCAGGATCCCATCACTTACTAACCAATCTCTAGATTCTCCAATCAAGACTTTTCATGGAAATTTTTCACTCGTGTGCCTTCAAAGAGATGTCCATAATCTGCTGATTTAAAACTGTCTCCATATTTAAACTGCATATAAAATGTTTAAAGACAATGTAACAGCAATCTGTTATGTATAACGTGAAGGTGATTAGAAATATATAGATGAAACATCAGAGCAAGAAAGGAATATTTAAAATTTGGCCACAAAGGAATAATTACCACAAAAAATAAAGATAGGAATATGATGCTGATAATAAAAATAAAAACAAGTTATTAACTATAATTATTTCCATTTTGTAATTGAGGAAGCTGGAGTGTAAGGAGTGGGTTGAGAAGCTCATGAAAGTTTTTAAAGGCAATCTGGTTCTGCATCTTAAATTCTTCAGGGTCTCTGTAACACAGTATCTGATGGCACAAAGTAGCAGCGTTCAGACCTGACTATGTTAGCGTCTCTCCAGCTGCCAGTAAAAGGACGCTTGACTGAGGGTGCTATAAACAATAGCGGCCTATGTTCCTCATGTTTTAGAAATTCTAGAGATAATTGGTCCTGTGGATGGGCCCAAGTCTTTTATAAACTTCCACTCTACCACCCTCTATGTGTCACTATCATCTCTCCTTGTGGACATAGAACATCACCGTCATGGGTCCAATTGTACACAGTATTGTACCAAATCAGAATGAAAGAAATTAGAGAACTCCCTGTGCTTCTCCTCTCCTTTATTCTCTGTTCTTTTCTCTGTTTTTTTTTTCTTTTTTCCTTCCTTCCTCTCATAATCCGTCTCCTCTCCTTCCTCCTCTTTATCTCTCTGTCTCTCTCTCTCTCACACACAGACACAAACACATCATGATGGAAAACTTTTGACTCCCAGAAAATTGTACTCTTATATTTTTATATTTCTGGTTACAAATTGCCTCCTAATATGTGGACAAACGATGGGAGGTGGGTAAGTTAACTAAGATGAAGTGGGTATTGGTTGTTAGATAGCAAACCTTCATTATCTCTCTTGTCGCTTTTAGTTTCCAAAGGGAAAAGTATTTACTTGGAAACATGATTAAGAACATAACACTTTAGATCCATAATGCCAGGTGTTAAATCTCAGTACCAAAGCTTATATAGGAGTAACTTTGGAAAATTTAGCTAAATGCTCTGTTCTTCAGTCCTTTATTCTGTGGATTTGAATAATAATGACACATCTAGTAAATAGGTCTAAGTAAAGCAGCGAGTGCTATCACATATTAGTTTTATTTGTTATCATTACTATTATCATTCAAACATAAGTCACATGAAATAATTTAACTGCATATTCTACATGCATTTTCTTGCTTTTTCAGTTAAGGTCAACTTTAGATGAAATCTACCACTGGATCTTGCGTTTATCGCCACCTGATATTTTATGCAAGTTATACACATAGACTTAAAATTGTGGTGTTTTAAGAATTTTTCAAGGTATGGAGATAGAGCAGAGAAGAGAACTAAGAATGGAATTCCCACATCTTGAGGCTGGGAAAAAGTAGACAACAGATGGATAACAAAATTTCCAAAGGTAGATTATTTCAGTGCTAGAAAAGCCAGAAAAGAGAATTTGAAAAATCAGATGCTCTGAACTGGTTACAGAAGTAAAGGTTTAGAATAAACCATATAGTTGTACTTTGCACGTTTGTTTGTCACCTTCTAGAGAACATTGATTCATTAGGGATATAAACCAATTTGAAGTTAGTTAATTAAAAGTAGATTGGGAAATAAGTGAGAGAAAGTCATTCCTGACAAAGTTTTCTTGCACAGCAGTGCTGCCAGGAGTCAGGATTGATGGGAGGGTAGGATGTAGAGAAGATATGATTCAGCTTTCATAAAGAAGTATGGTGGCAGAAGGAACTAGTCAGATGCCATGGTCCTAGTCAGAAGACATGAGTCAGTGATTGACCAGTTCCTAAGTGTGACTAAACAGTGTGACTTGTCACACTGTAAACAAGAGTTAAGACTGACTGGAACATAAATTGTAACTTGAATGATCCAATCTTAGCAAGTGCTGAAACTCATGGCTCCTCTCTTTTGGATTAGATATTAGTTCTGAGGTTGGAGGAAGACAATCATGATTGTTACCACGATATCATATCTAGAAAACTTAACCAGGCTTACTGGGCTTAGGGTTCCTAATACTCTGTGGCATAATTGGATCAGAAACTACCATGGACCTAAAACCGTAGAAAGTCATCATCTGTAATCTTAACTTAAAGAAACTGAAACATGAGAGACAGTGCTAAAAGAGGTGGACTTCTTTCCTCACATACACAAGACAGATTATTTTATATTTAGAATGAAATGTGTGTGTCTGCTGGTTGATGACTGAGTAAAATAGATATGGTGAGTAGATTTGTGATTGACATGAATGCTAATCTTACACTAAGTAAGTTGCATTACATTACAACAGAAAAACATGAAAGGTCATGTTTGATGAAAATCAACTTTGGAAGAATCCATAGTTCATGAATATAACCTTCAATAAAGGGAAATGTAAATCACAGAAATGTTACCAAGAGAGGAAAGTAAGCATCAGTGTTTGATATGGTAGTCTATTAACTGATGTAATGGAAACGAAGAACTTTCTACTGAATCACATGGGTAGAAAGGAAAATGGGCCTCTGTCATTTCATAGGTCCTCTGTCATTTAAACTAACTCAGGGAGATTGAAAGGACAGTAATTTCTTAAGCTAAATATGCACAGTTATTTAACAAATGTTGAGAGAAGTCAGGAAAAAGTCAGAGAAAAGTCAGGGTGCCTCATTCAATTTCATTTTCCTTATTGGTGTTGATTATTATTTAACAACTTTCACATTTGGGCTAATACATTTATCCCTTATTTTTTGAGGGAAATAATTCACATTTCATGGTGATAAAATTTCTTATGCTTTTTTGAGTTTTGAATACAACACATATATCATTAATAAAAGCTGAATAAAATACAAATATTTAACTTAATTATCTAATATTAGGTACATATCCATATAATTACTACCCAGAACAAGAAGTAAATATTGATGGCACCTCAGAACCCTCTTCCCCACCTTATATACCTTTCTTACCACATTCCACTCATTCTGTAAAGGGTTCTACTCTCCTGAATTTTATGGTTTTGAAAAAAAAATTTGCTCTTGTTTGGTTATTGCATTTTGTTATTTAAGAGAAACCCATACTAAATAGTTTTGCCCATTTTTAAGCTTTAGTGAAAAGAAATAATGAAGTATGTATAGTTTTGTGCCTGTCTTCTTTTCCTCAAATGTTGACATAAATAGTAGTTCACTATAGGGATTCAAACCGCAGGATCTGTGGAGACAGAAGACTCAGTGAATTTAAAATTTGGACAATGGAAATTGTCAATTTGAAGAATTGTAGGAAAAAAAGGAATAAGAAAAATAAACAGGGCCTAAAGGACCCAAGAGATGCTACCAGCACTACCAAAGTATACATTGTGTAAGCCCCAGGAGAAGAGATTGAGAATGAACAGAATATAATAGTGATTATGTATATACATACATGAATATCTATATTCAAATATAGACATAATCTTCACATTAACATGTCTGTATGTATGCACATACACATACATATATAAATAATAATAACTGAAAACCTTCTAAATTTGAGGAAGGTAGCTATTTATCCAAGAACTACAATGAAGTTCAGGAAGGATAAATTCAAAGATATTTATACCACAACATACTATAATCAATTTATTCAAAATAAGAAACAAACAAAGCCCACCACCAGAAAACATTCCCTGGAGAACTCTATGAAACATTTAAAGAATTAACATCTGTCCTACTCAAATTCTTCCAAAAAATAGAAGTGGAGGGCACATCCTCACACATTCTGTGATGCCAACATTACCCTGATATCAAAGCGAGACAGTTACCACAAGAAAAGAAAACTGCAGACTAATATACCTTATGAATACAGATGTAAAACATACTCACCAGAACACTAGCAATCCTAATCCAACAGTGCATTGGAATGATTATAAACTATGACCAAGTGGGATTTATCTCAGGCATGCACGGTTGTTCGACATATGATATCAATCAATGTTTTATACCACATCAATAGAATGAAGGAAAACACATACAAACACGTACATACACAGAATCATCTCAATATATGCAGAAAGACATCTAACAGAATTTAACACTCTTTTATAATAGAAACACTCATCAAACTAGGAATAGAACGGAACTTAACATCTTGAAAGGCATTTACCAAAAATCCTATTACGCTCACTGATGAAAGACTGAAAGCCTTTCTCTAAGATCAGAAACAAGATTAAATGCCCATTATCCCCACTACAACATTACACTGGAAGTCCTAGCTAAAACAATAAGACAACCATATGAACACCATTGCAATCAAGATAGATAATATTTCCATCACCTTTCAAATTCCCTTGTGCCCTTTTACAATACATCCATTTCCACAAAAGCCATGTCCTGACAAACACTGATTTATTTTCTGTCCTTTAATTTTGTCTTTCTCAGAGTGTCATAGAACTTGAATCATACAGGATGTAGCCTTGAGTTTGGCATTATGACTTGGCAAAATGCATTTAAGATTCATCCACATCCATCGTCATCCATATCAGTGCTTTGTTTCTTTTTATTGCAAACTTCTATTCCATTGTAAAAATATACCATAGTGAATTTGTCCATTAAACAATTGAAGGACAAATGTTGTTCTAAGTTCTGGTAATTACAAATAGAGCCACTTTAAACATATGCCTACAGATACAGTGGTATCTCCCTTATCAGAGGGGCTACATTCTAATAACTCCAGTGAATGCCTGAAACCGTGACTGGTACCAAAGCCGATATATATTATGTTTTTCTGTATATATACTTATGATAACATTTAATGTATAAAATAGGTATAGTAAGAGATTAAAAACAACTAATAATAAAATAGAACAATTATAATATGCTATAATAAAAGCTATGTGGGCATCTCTCTCTCTCTTTCTCTTTTCTCTCTCTCTCACAAAATGTCTTATTATACTGGACTCATCCATCTTGTGATGACATGAGATCATAAAATTATTATGTAATGAGATAAAGTGAAGTGAATAATGTAGTTGCTGTGTTAGAGTGTTAGCCTACTATTGAATTTCTGAGTATAGGTGAATAAAACCGTGGAAAGTGAAACTGTGGATAAAAGGAAACTAGTATATTTTGTGTTGACATATGCATGATTTAATCTATTTCTTCTTAAGTGGACATTGGTAATTTACGTCTTTAAAGTTAGTCCCTTTTTTCCAAGTTATCAAATTTATAAGCATAAAGTTCTTCATATTATTTTCTTATCTTTTTGGTATTTTTATGCATGATATCTATTTATTCTGTAATTATTCTAAATTTTTAAATTATTTTGTCAGACTATTCAACATTCACATTCATTTAAACTAAATTGTTTTCTTTGCTGTGTTTCTTAGCAATAGATTTCTTTACATCATTTGGAAATTTGATTTACCAAATATTTTGAAGGCAGTTTTCCATTGCTGCCCACCTCAACCATATTCGCTCTTAAAATTTCATGTGGTTTTGTGGTCGTTATTATTATTTTTGGGACTGCAGCATTGGTGATTTAGGCCTTCTGCGTCTGCATGAATTTGGGAATTTCAAAATAGCAGCCAGACACATTATAGCTTTAATTTCTGGTTGCATAACTATATGTCCTTTTTTCTATGAATATGGTGTCACACTTTGTTACAGACCAGAACCCCAAGAAGTGGTTGGCAACTGCTCTTTTTATGTCTTCATAAACTGGAGACCCCATCACCGGACTCTCCTCAGAGAACACAGGCTTTCAATTCTGACTGACTTTTGCTTTCCACTTCAAAATGAACAATTGTTGTCCACATCATCCTTCAGGAACTAATCTTCTGGTCACATCTCTTTCCACCTAGACACAGAGCTAAGTAGACCTAAAGTGTCAAAAATTCCCACAGATTATTCACATAAAATAGTTTGTTCAGTTTCAACTGTATGGAAATAGTTAACTTTCTTTTTGAAAGTCATATATTTCTAATGTCCTTTTGATTTGTTATCTGTGTATGCATAAAAGAAAGGAGTTGCCTCGAAGTGTTTCATAGAGCAATGCTAATCAGTTCAACTTCTGTTATTTACTGAACTTTCTAGTCACAAATTTTGTTAAATTGAGATGTTTCCAGGAACGCTGTGGTTATAAGCACAGCAGAACAATGTAAAGCAGCTTGGATGCTGTTTGGACTGTGCACACAGATTAAAAAAGCAAATAAAGTAAAAAAACAGTTCGCTACTAGAAAGGCTAGAAAGGGGAAATACTATTAAACTAATGAATTGATTTAAAAAATAAATATTCATGATACCACTTGACAGTTTAGAATTTATGAGTATAATTATATCAATCGCTTTGAATGAAACTGTTTAGAAAATGTTCTAAAGGAAAGAATTATTGAAGAATCAGAAAACTGTTGGAACAAAAGGGGACATGAGGCCAGATATGAATCATGCTTTCTTTCCAAAGAAAACTAACAATAAGGGTAGTGAATTAGATAGAAGATAGCATCCCAATTCCATTAAACTAATATATTTGAACTTATAGCCTCATATGAATTCCTTGTTTTTGTCTAGAATTTTATATGCCTTGCTGTTCATGAAAGTATTTATGTTAGTAATGTTGCAATAGAGTATATTACATCTTTTATATGTAAAATCTTTGAAGGAAAAAAAGCACTCCTGTTTAATTAGTTTCTGGGTTTGACTTAATAGAATATTTCTTTCAAAATCTAAGGACACTGCCACAGAGAGCAGGAGAGCCTGAGGACTGCTTGGCTGGGGCTGAGTGTGGTTACCCCACACTGCAGCCACAGCCAACATCAGCTCACACCACTTGGGACCCAGAGGGTCATCCTGCCATGGGGGCAGCCATTGCTACAACCACACTGGTTGCCCAGGGGCCTGAGAACCTACTAACTTTCCTGGCAGACTGCTGCCACTATAGGCATTTGAGCAAGCCATCTGGAGGTTCAAGAACCAACCCACTTGTTCCTGCTAGCAACAGTGCCAGGGTACACATACCTGGAGTCCAAGATCAGGCATGATCAGCTCACTGCTGCTACCACTGGGTCCCAAGACAAAGCCTTCCCACATTCCTGCCCCAAGCAAACCTTCACCATAGCCCACACTAATAATCACATCCTAAGCCAATAAGAAATCACAGATGCCACTGATGCTGTTTACAACTGAATAACTCATACAGAGACTATGCTTCTGCACACACCCAGAGTCAAAGACAAAGGGCCATACCCAACCGACACCATTAATACATCTTTAGGAAAATATTCTCCTTTCTGAAACCAAATTCAAAAGATTGGAATAAGTAACTACTACACTAGATGTGCAGATACCAATGTAGGGATAAGAAAGCAGGAAAAGCAAAAAAATAAAAAGACACATCCAAAAGAACATAATAATTCTCCAGCAACAGATAGCCCAACCAAAAAGAAATGCATGAAATCCTGAAAAAAGAGTTCAAAATTATGATACTAAAGAAGCTTAGTAAGGTTCAATAGAGTTCTGAAAAACAATACAATATTTTTTTGTTTTAAATTCAGGATATGAATGAAAAATTTACCAAAGAGATAATTCTTATTAAAACAACAACAACAACAACAACAACAACAAAACGGAACTCTGAAACTAAAGAATTCCTTGAATGAAATACAGAACACACTTCAAGGCCTTAACAATAGGCTGGACTGAACAGAAGAGAGAATTTCAGAACTTGGAGACAGAAATTTTGAAATAACCCTGTAAACAAAAATAAGGCAGAAAGAGTGAAAAAAGTCTGGATTATATATGGAACACCATAAAGCAAAAAAAACACATGAATTATTGGTATCCAAGAAGGTGAAAAAAGAAAGAAATGGTTTGAAAACTTATTTAATGAAAATGAAATAATGCATGAAAACTTCCCAAGACTGGCAAGGGATTAACATATCTATATACAGGAAGCCCAGCAATCACCGATGAGATTTAATTCAAAAAGTCTTCTCACCAACAGAAATAGGAACACTTTTACACTGTTGGTGGAACTGTAAACTAGTTCAACCATTGTGGAAAGCAGTGTGGCGATTCCTCACGGCTCTACAACTAGAAACAACATTTGACCCAGCCATCCCATTACTGGGGATATACCCAAAGGATTATAAGTCATGCTGCTATAAAGACACATGCACACGTATGTTTATTGTGGCACTACTCACAATAGCAAAGACTTGGAATCAACCCAAATGTCCATTAGTGACTGATTGGATTAAGAAAATGTGGCACATATACACCATGGAATACCATGCAGCCATATAAAAGGATGAGTTTGTGTCCTTTGTAGGGACATGGATACAGCTGGAAACCATCATTCTCAGCAAACTATCACAAGAACAGAAAACCAAATACCTCATGTTCTCACTCATAGGTGGGAATTGAACAATGAGATCACCTGGACACAGGAAGGGGAACATCACACACCGGGTCCTATTGTGGGGAGGCGGGAGGCGGGAGGCAGGAGGGATAGCATTAGGAGATATACCTAATGTAAATGACGAGTTAATGGGTGCAGCACACCAACATGGCACATGTATACATATGTAATAAACCTGCATCTTGTGCACACGTACCCTAGAACTTAAAGTATAATAAAAAATAAAAATAAAAATAATTAAAAAAATTTTAAAAAGTCTTCTCCACAGCACATTGTAGTCAAACTGTCTAAAGTCAACAACAAAGAGAAAATCTAAAATTAGCAAAATAAAAGCATCTATTTACTTATAAGAAATCCCGCATCTCACCACATTTGAAATAGCGTATTTCCAAAACACAGGTACTAATGAATGCTGGTGAGGATGTAAAGAACAGGGAACCCTCATACACTTGTTGATGGGAATGTAAACTAGTACAACCACTATAGACAACAGTTGGGAGGTTTCCAAAAAATTGAAAAGTAGAGCTGCCATATGATCCAGCCATCCCACTGCTGGGTCTATATCCCCCAAAAAGGAAATCAATGAATCAAAGAGATATCTGCAGTCTCATGGTTTTTGCAGTTCTGTTCACAGTTGCTAAGATTTGGAAGCAACCTAAGTGTTCATCAACAGATGAATAGATAGAGAAAATGTGGTACTTACACACAATGAAGTATTATTTAGCCATAAAAAATGAGATTCTGTTATTTGCTACAACATGGATGGAACTGGAGATCATTATGTCAAGTGAAATAAGCCAGACACAGAAAGACAAACATTACAAGGTGTCACTTATTTGTGGAATCCAAAAATCAAAACAATTGAAACTATAAAGATAAAGAGTATAGAATGATTACCAGAGGCTGGGAAGGGACAGAGAAAGGGAGGTGAGGATGATTAATGGTATTAGAATGAATGAATAAGGCCTATTATTTGCTGGCACAACAGAGTGACCATAGTCAATAATAATTTAATTATACATTTAAAAATAACTAAAAGAGTATAATTGGATTGTTTGTAATTCAAAGGATAAATGCTTGAGGGAATGAATACCCCTATCTTTCATGATGTAATTATTGTGCATTGTATTCTTGTATTAAAATATCTCATGTAATTAATAAATGTATACATCTACTATGTATCCACAAAAATTAAAAATTAAAAAAGTATCCCCCATCAGACTAACAATGAACTCCTCAGCAGAAGCCCCACATGCCAAGGAAGACTGGATATATTCAAAGTGCTAAAAGAAAAAAAAAATGAACTGCTATGCAAATGAACTACATGCAGCAAAATTATCCTTCATAAGTAAAGGAGAAATAATCTTTCTCAGACAACTAAATGCATTTATGGAAAAATGTTACATAGCTAGATTATGACACTGAGAGAAAAAGCAGTGCCAAAATATAAGAAATTCAATCTAAACATATTTTTCATTCCAGATGACAGAGATATATGGAAAACAGCATACCTCATGGTGATAGATTTACACTAAAGAGTTATGGGTTAATATAGCTGGGACTCAGGTGTGCTATTATTTGCTGAGATAGATCATGAATCCTGAAAATACTGAATAAAAACTTAATATTTACGTTTTGAATAAATGTTAGAAATTCAGGCTTAAGTTTAAACATAAAAGTATGGTGTGTACATTTCAGATATTCTAAATATGATATTAAATTTGTATTGTTTGTTTAACAATAATAAAATTATAATATATAAATTAAAATATACAATAAAATTATATCAATATTATATTGTATATAAAATTATTTGTATAGCAATTATACAAATTTGTCAGAGAAGCAAGAAAAATAACATGAAGAATTTCTGTAATAATAAACTAATTCTTGCTGTAAATAATCCAATTAATAATAGATTTTGATAGACATTCCTTTATGCATGAATTCTAAGTAATAATTTATGAACTCTCAAAACATATGTGCTATGTACAGATTGTAATAATTTTACTTCTTAAAAAGGTTTTTCTCATGATTTTTGAAGTTACACTAGAATTTATATAATTTTATACTCATTATTAGAAGGTGTTAGAATAGCAATCAACTAAAATTAAATTTAAAACTTAAAAGTTATGTCTAAGATGTAAGACAAATGTTAATTCCTGATGAGAAAAATATTCCTTGCTCTCCAAAACAGCAAGGAAGCAAACGGTCCATGAAGGCAAGAGTTCATGTGCATGAAGTTCTGACATTCTTAGTAATTTTGAAAACTTTATCATTTTGTGATGTTTTGAAAGGGAAATCAAATGTTTACCCCTAAAATTGATCCTGGTTGATACTTTCTGATATTCTTCTTGCCTACCTGGTTACACAAGGTACAGATCAAGTTCTTTAAAAAGTATGATTCTTTTAATAGCTTTAGAATTCACGACCTACAAAGTATCATGAAAATGAAAGTAACTAGAAATGAAAAGTTTTTCTGAGAACTACAAGATATGAGAACTAAAGATACAAATGTCATTAACAAGATAACTCTAGCCTTATATTTAGTGATGTGTACACAGGATGTTAAATAGAATTATGTGTTGTTCTATGCTATCCTGGAGCAATAATAATAATAATGGCAACAACAACAAGAAAGCAGCAGCAACAGAAGCTGCTGTTAATTACATACAACTTATATGTCAGATATTTTACATACACTGTCATATTTAATAGTGCAGTAACTCTATGAGTGTGGGAATGAAAGATCTGAAGAACTAAGGAATTAAGTAATGTTCCAATTGTCACAGAGTGTGTGACAGAACAGGGATTTGAACCTAACGATGTGATTCGAGTCACCATCTTATATACTGCCTTTAGAAAAGTGACTATATTTTGTCCAAGAGCTAATTTTAAAACACAATAATAATGCCCCTTGATTCGTCCTAATTTGAATTGCTGACACGTATAAACCTTCTAGGCTATCGTCTTTTCTTAAAGCCTTATTGGATGTATTAAAGAGAGAGAATGCAAATTGGTGGACTAGTCTGGTGGCAATGATATGGATTTAAAATTTGACAGACTCTTGTTTTTATCTCCAACTACCTTTTATATGCTTTTATATATGTATAACTTCATGAAAATTTTATACCATCTTTGAATCTCAATTTCCTCATAGGTAAAACGGAGCAACCCAAATCTACCTCATACAATTATTGTCAATATTACTGAGGTAGTAACAGTATCTGTAAAGTTCTGAACATAGTGCTACAGCAGATGGTCAGTAAATAGTAGCTTCTATTGCCGTTTGTATGATTATTAGCCCCAAACACAGTGATCATTTTTATGCATCTTTTTAATCCTATTTAGAGTTCAAATGCTATAAACTGTAATCTTAGTTTAAATATAAACCAAACACCACATGTTCTCACTCATAAATGGGAGTTGAACAATAAGAACACATGGACATAGGGAGGGGAACATCACACACTGGGGCCTGTCAGGAGATAGGGGGGTTGGGGAGGGAGAGCATTAGGAGAAATATCTAATGTAGATGATGTGTTGATGGGTGCAGCAAACCACCATGGCATTTATATACCTATGCAACAAAATTGCACATGTACCCCAGAACTTAAAGTATAGTGTGTGTATATATATATGTGTGTATATATGCACATATGTGCATATATGTGTGTATGTGTGTATATATGTGTGTATATATGTGTATATATGTACATATGTGTATATATCTGTGTATATATGTATGTGTATATATGTGTATATTTGTATATCTGTATATATGTGTATATTTGTATATCTGTATATACGTGTATATGTATGTATATATAGTGTATATATGTATATGTGTGTATATATGTGTATATGTATATGTATGTATATGTATGTGTGTATGTGTATATATGTATATATGTGTATATGTACGTGTTTATATGTGTAGGTGTGTAGATGTGTATATATGTGTGTATATGTGTATATAGGTGTATACATGTGTATACATATGTGTATATATGTATATATGTGTATATATGTATATGTGTATATATACACATATATGTGTGTGTATATATATATACACACATATACTGATCTTGGGACAGACTTTAAAAATGTAGGTAAAAAACACTTTTTTTGAATATTCTCTTTTGTAGAGCCACTTATCTCCTTTCACAAGAATATGCTAGTAAATAAATAATCCATTTGAGTCCAAATCATATGCATTGCCTAGTTGAGTGTTGCTCAAACTATTCCACTTGTGACTAAGCTACTTGAGAATCCTGGAAAACTCACAGATCATCGTATACTTAAAAACAAATTGTGACAATAAATTACTTTTATATTACTT
Source organism: Theropithecus gelada (assembly GCF_003255815.1). Classification (NCBI taxonomy): domain Eukaryota; kingdom Metazoa; phylum Chordata; class Mammalia; order Primates; family Cercopithecidae; genus Theropithecus; species Theropithecus gelada. The sequence goes on from NW_020257633.1 coordinate 645,562, forward strand.
AGAAAAAAGACAGTATAGGCGGGGCGCGGTGGCTCACACCTATAATTTCAGAACTTTGGGAGGCCGAGAGGGGCAGGTCACGAGGTCAGGAAATCAAGACCATCCTGGCTAACAGGATTAAATCCCATCTCTACTAAAAATACAAAAAATTATCTGGGTGTGGTGGCACACGCCTCTAGTCCCAGCTACTCGGGAGGCTGAGGCAGAAGAGTCTCTTAAACCTGGGAGGTGGAGGTTGCAGTGAGCCAAGATCGCCCCACTGCACTCCAGCCCAGGCAACAGAGTGAGACTCCGTCTCAAAATAAAAAAATAAAACAAAAGAAAAAGAAAAGAAAACAAAAAGACTGTATATAATATACTGGTGGTATGTGATCATAGAGAACACATATGAGATATAAATTGTGACGTATTCAGTGATTCACTCAATATATATAGCCAACAGGGTCAAGTGGAAGATGAGGAATAAACATTCTGCTAAAAAAATAACGGAGCCTTCTTGCTATATCGGAAGAGATTTTAAACGTGTTAGCATGCTGAACTCCCTGAATTCAAAATGTCTTCAGAACTTTTAAAAATTCCACTTGAGAAATATACTTAATAGCATAAAATGTGAAAAATTGATTTCAAAATACATGACTACTCTTCATAAAATTATAATGATTTTCTTGCATTGATTTTGATGTGATATTTCTAAACTGATTTCTTGGCCTATGTTTTATACAAAGTTGATAATCTAGGACTTAAAATGCTGTTGCCATAAGGAAGAGAAGAGATTGAAACATATATTTCAGTTTACAATTTGATTTTAATGAAATCATCTGGCTGAATGTAAAAGCAACATCTGCATCCTTGTCTTCTGCAGGAAGCTGTGGTTAATTTTTGTGCAGAACAAAGAATAGAGTAATTAGAATGTTTGATGGGTTTTTTAAAAAGATATTTTCACTTCCAAAAAGAGAACATGTAGTTCTCTGATCAAATGTTGGGAAAACCTGAGTTAATGTATGTGATTTTCTCCACAACAGTAAAACAACAGAAAGGGGATTGTTTTACCGCAGTGTTCAAGATCAGTGCAATTATCATTGTTCTCTTAGATTTATTTAAATCACTTTTGTGATATCACGGACTATCTTGAATACTCATTTTTCATATACATATTAGAAACATACAGATTCTCACTATTACTAGTTATAACAACTGTGTTTGGTGTAAATCAGAGTTTCTCAACCTTGACAGTTTGATATTTGGGGTTGGATAGTTCTTTGTTGATTGGGGCTGCCCTCTACATTGTGGGATGTTTAGCAGTAGTCCTGGCCTCTACCCACTAGATGCCAGGAGCTATCCACTAGATGGCAGTAGCAACTCCCCTCTCCCAAGTTTTGACAATCGAAGCCTTTGTTCTAAGCAATGCCCAATGTCTCCTAAGGGTCAAAATCTCAGCCAGTGAGAACCAAGGCTAAATCAAAGATCTAACCCTTACATTTTCAAATTTATCATTCATTTGTTCATTCATTCATTTGTTAAAAGTGTATTCTATAACAAACATGGTCTACTGCTGTTTTGAATAACAAGAGTTAATCACAGCTTTTGTTGAAGTAGGAGCCTGACAAGCCTATTTTTATGAACCTGCAAATCCTTCTGGGTCAAAGATTTATCTAAACTTTTTAACCCTAAACATTCCTTATCTTCTTCAGTGTGGTGATATAATTCATTCTTAATACAGTTGGGTTTATTTTTTTTGACTGTTTATATTCCTTTACAGGCTCCCAGCACATCCTGATTGGTTTTATTTATTTATTAGGGGATATGTGAACATTAATATGGCTCAGAGTCAATGCTACACAAGTTATACTCATAGCAGTGTCCCCTTCTTTTCATCTCTTTTACTCAATTCCTAGTTTTTCCTTGTTTTCACTCTTCCCATCCAGGCCCTGTAACTAACAAATCTCTTTAGTTTCGGGTTTAATCTTCATGCATTTCTTTTGTACAAATGAGTGTATTTGTGTGCACACACGTACATACACACGTTGTTTCCTTACATCTCTTTCTTTCTTAAACAAAGGATAGCATACTATATATACTTGTTTGCATTTTGCTTTTTTCTACCTAACTGTATATCCTGAAAGTGACTTTAGTCACTATAAAATCAGTTTATAGAGATTACCTTATTCTTTTCTACAAATAGTACTTGATTGTATAGATATATCATAATTTAGTCAACCATTCTTCTAGGTATTGGAATTTAGAATGTGTGTAATAGTTTTCACGAACAGTGCTACGATGATTAACCTGTTGGTATATATGGTTTTAGGCATACCTTTAAGAAAGTTTCTTAGCAGTGGGGTTATTGGATCAAAGGGGTTAGGTGCATTTGTAATTTTGTTAGATATTGCTAAATTCCTCTCTTGAGAAATTGTAGCAGTTTGCATTTCCACCAACATAGAAGTGTTACTGTTTCACCACAGCTTTACCAACAGAATTTCTGGTTTTACTTTTTAATTTCTGCCAGCTGATGGATGAGAAATGGTATTTAGATGTTTTAATTTACATTTCTCTAATTATGAGAGAGTTTGAATACTTTTCATATATAACGTATATGTTTGATATAACATGTGTGTATTGTGTGTGTGTGTGTATTTGTCTTTTCATGACTTTGCCATTTTGTTTTCTACTGGGTTTTGGACCTTTGTTCTAAAATGATGCTTTAAAGGCTCCTATATGATAATGTTTATTTCTATGTCTCCTTGTACCTCCTGTAGAGTTTTACCTTCATAAACATAATTGTTACATATGAGTCTGGCTCCAGGCCAGAATCCTATGTGGGATCCTTAAGGTCCAAACATGAACAATAAGAAAGGATTTATGTGGCACATTTCATTGGTGAAAGCCACCGTCCCACACAGTACTCTGTACAGTGCTGTAGTCCCTAGAGAGGGTTGTCATTAAGTTCTCAGCTATATGCCAGCGCCTGCCACCTCCCCAGTCATGTGCACTGATCCACCAGAACTTCCCACGTTCTCAGTTTGGCTACTTATTATTCTATTTGGCCACCTGGACACCTGGCTGCTCTCCACAGCACATGTATTACTAAATACTATATCTTTGTGTCTATCAGTGGCTTTTTTAACGTTCATGAATGTCCTTGCTTTTCATATTTAATGCTTTTGGGATTGATTTGTACTTTGGTAGCAGAATTGCTGCTGTAGTTCTCTTTATAGTTCATTTTCTATATGAACTATAGTTCAAATATAGCTCATTTATAGTACATTTATTCTAAGATGTATTTGTCCACATCTTTATTTTTAGCTTTTTTAGATCGTTTTGTTTCAGGTTTGTTTTCTCTTGTAAAGAGTATATACTTGAATCTTGATTTAAGACTTAAATTGAATTTTTTTTCCTCTCATTAGGCAAGTTAAGTTAATTCAGATTTATTGGCAGGACTAATATGTTTGATCTCAACTCTGTCATAAAATATTATAATTATATCTCTTTTGCAATAATAACTATATTTTTCCTCTGGGAGATGTGGCATACGCGCGCGCGTGTGTGTGTGTGTGTGTCTGTGTGTGTGGTAGTGGTTACATTTATACTTAAAATCTTTCTAATGCCCTTAGGCTCCTGCTTGCTTATTTAATCTTTCAGTTTCTTTTTAAAATATGATACCCTTTATGCTCTTTTATTACAACAGATTATTTTATTTTCCTGTTTCCTTCTCCTTTCTCCTTCCATTTGCTTTATTTCTATTTTGTCAGAATATTTACATTTGTTTATTAGTCTTCCACCCTCATGTCTATCATTGTTTTTGTCTTAGATGTACATTTATATAATGTCTATATTGCCACTACCCATCCTTTTGCTTAAATTTTCCATCATCACTGGGTTGGGTGAGGTTTGTCATCTAGAAACCTAATGGGGACACAATTCCCTAAGCCTTGTATGTTTTATGAAAAATTGTTTAGCTATAGCTTTGATACTTCAAGGAAAACTTGGCTGGAAATAAAATGTATGGTACAAAATACATTTTCTCATTAAATCTGCTATTAAGTTTATTGCCTTGCTTTGAATATTGGTAATTAAAAAAATCTGATGTTTGTCTATTTGTTTTACCTTTGTAAGTCATTTACTGTTTATGCCTGGTGGGATTTAGGCCTTTATCTTTTGAAATTGAATGCTTTTAGTAAGATGTGTCTCAGGGTAAACATTTCTGTGTTAATTTTCCCAGGTATCCAGTGAGCATTTTCAATGAATAGACTGAAGTATTTTTAAAATTTTTAGAATATTTTCTTATATTATTGTTTTAAATGCTAGTACTCTTCATTTTTCCTCAGGGACTCCAATATTCTAAAAAAAATTTTCTTCCTTGTTTCATATTTCCAGTACTTTCACTCTTTCCATTTTTACTTATTTCTTTATATCATTCTCTTAATTGTTTTCCTGATTTTTTGTGATACCTCTTACTAAATTTACTTTTGCAACTATTTTCCTCCGGAAATTTTACAATTATTTGTTTATTTATTTTGAGACTGAATTTCGCTCTTGTTGCCCAGCCTGGAGTGCAATGGCATGATCTCGACTCACTGCAACCTCTGCCTCCCGGGTTCAAGCGATTCTCCTGCCTCAGTCTCCTGAGTAGCTGGGATTACAGGCACGCACCACCACTCCCGGCTAATTTTGTATTTTTAGTAGAGACGGGGTTTCTTCATGTTGGTCAGGCTGGTCTCGAACTCCTGATTCAGGTAATCTGCTCTCCTCGGCCTCCCAAAATGCTGTTATTACAGGCATGAGCCACCACGCCCAGCCTACAATTCATTTTTTATATTGAGTTGATTTGTTATTTTTTTCTCCAAATCATCTTCTGCAATAGCTCTGAATGAACTTGGCTTTTCTCCTGTTCATTTTTGTGATGCTGTAGTGTTTTGCAAGATTCCTAGTTTAATGGTTGCCTTCACTTGCCAGCAAAGTAAACTCCAGGTAATCTGACTAGGGTGTGTGTCTGAAGAGAGAGTACAGCATTATCTTTTTGTTTTTGTGGTGGGCATATGGGTTTATGGTTCTAATGTTCATGATTGCCTTTTGTCTTGAGGAATTTCATATTGTTCCCTTTTCTTCTCTTCTCCCTTTGTTACCCAATTGCCAAAAGGTGCTTATTTCTCCTTTTTCATCTTTAAGCTTCTCAGAAGCTGCATGTTTCCAAGATATCACATATATCTGGGCATTCCTTCTCTGTAGCCCATGCTCTAACCATACTGTAATTTGATCATTTTTATTTTAATTTTTAGTATTTTAAGACTTAGGATGGACTTAGTCTTTTGTCTCTTTCTAAGTTTCTTCTTTTGTTTTCTTTGCAATTTTCCTAATTGCCTTTGCTTGCCGCATAGTCTCAGAGTGGGTTGGGATGGGAAATGTAGCATACAAGATTGTGTGCTGGATTTAGTGATTTTTTTTTCTTTCTACTTAGAGTCATTTTGAGGTTTCAGCAATCTCTGCCTTCAATTTATGTTGAATATGTGGTTTGTGATAGAATTTAAATCTTACTTCTTTTATCGTATGGTGAGGAAATACAGTAATATAAATGGATCTGCTGCTACCTTTTTCTTCAGTCATGTAGCTGTGTCAAATCATTACATTATAAAAAAGTATCAAAAATATGTTCTAAGACACAGATGAGATGTCTATTAAACAAGTTTAATGAACTTGTAGAATACGTCTTATATGCCACAAAGAAAAATATAATTAATAATTATATGTAAAACCTTATTCATTTGGCCTGCTACCTATTATATTTAATCATCATCTTGGTTTTAATGTCCATAATGCATATGTCAAATATGTGCATAGAAAGGTAAGAATAGCCGTATATATTTATATATAGGTTCTGTTTCCCTGAAGAACCCCAACTAATACAGATTTAAATTTTATTAACTGAATGTTTATGTTCCCTCAATATGCATATGTTGACATTGTAATCCTCAATATGATGGCTTTAGGAGGTTAGAATTTTGGGAGGTAATTAGGTAATGATGGTAGAGACTTCTTGAATGTGATTAGTGCCCCTGTAAAAAGAGATTCTGGAGAGCTCTCTTGTCCCCTTTCTACCATATAAGAAAGCAACGTGAAGACAGGAGTCTGCAACTGGGAAGATGGCCCTCACCAGAACCCAACCATGCTGGCACTCTGATATCAGACTTCTGGTCTCCAGAACTGTGAGAAAAGATTTCTGCTGTTTATAAGCCACCCAATCTATGACTTTATTATAGCAGCCTGAATTGACTAAATATCGAGCATAGCATCTAACAAAATAGTCCATATATATCTGTTTAAAGTGTGATATCTTCTAGAGTTATTCAGAACCAATATAAACCTTATATGATATGTCTGCCTTTAAAATTATTGTAAGACTGACAAAATGCACCCTAAATATTATGAAACGTTCAGCTTGTCTTTATATGATGAAAGTTTAAATGGATTTTTCATCATGATCACCACAATTTGGAAATGCTAGATTTTTCTTCATGCTGCTCAAAAGGTTAGGCACATTAAAATAACTTACGCAATCTACCAGTCAGGTTAAATTCCTTGATCTTCACCTTATGAATCTGAAACGGAGAAATCATTACTATGAAGGATTTTTGTGAACACCAGCATATATTACAATATCAAACACATAGAAACTGCTAAAAAATGGTAATAATCTATGTTATTATTAAGTACACAATTTTTATAAAATGCATTTATAACATATTTCCTCAAGTAATTATCAACTGAACTTCTGGTAATAGCTATTATATAGAAGCTGGGTTATGCTTAAATTATTTAAATACAAACAACAAATTACAGTAAAAGGGAGAATTATAAATAAATACTACATATGGAAAAATTTTGTGCTAGAAAAATTAATTGTGCCTCTATTTTGGCACTGCATCAGCATATTGTATAAATTACTTAATCCTACTAATGCATTTAAAGTTAATGTAAGAATTTTTTCTAATAATTAATATATTTCCCTTTAAAATCATAGTATGAAACAGATTAATAAGTAACTACACTATGTTTGAGCATGTGCTCATTGGTAAAAATATAATGAATAAAAATATCTTTTAAAATAGTCTGGAAGTGTTTCCTCAATTGAGGCATGACAATTTTCTTATTTTTCCTGTTTTAGACTCCAGCATAATAATAACCATGCTTATCTATATCTGGAACATAAGGTCTAAGAACTCAACAATTGTGGAAAATGTGAGCAAACTGAGTATCATACAGTTGATCTATTTTCTCGTTTTATGCAGGAAAGCTGCGTGTTATATCTGATGGTCTTAATGCAATCAACCTAATTTAGAAAATGTGCCAACTGAATTATAATATTACTAATGCAATAAAAAGCAAAGCTACTGTGGCATGAAGTTCATTTGAAACTATTTGTGTCAAATTTTTGACATACTATTTTAAACTTATTTCTTATTCTTTCAGATAAAATGATAAACATTCTATTCAAAATAAATTATAGGATTGCTTTCCTTTCTAATATTTTAAAAAAGGAAATCATGAAGAACCTTACATTTCATACTGTGTTATCTTACAATGGCATATCTTAGCAAGTATAATTAGAAAATACAAAAGGAGAACAAAGAATTTGTTGTTCTAAGAAAATATGAAAAAGTAATACAAAGGAAAAAGAAGCAAAATAATTTCAAACTAGTGCTATGCCTAAAAAGTTCTGGGTTTACAAAATATTGTTGAGCAATGATGCTATTAGGACATAGAATATCAGAATACACAAGAATTTATAGATTTATGGAATAAGTTACCATTGCCACATTAAATAATTTTTTGACAATGTTGAAAATGAAAGATTGTAGGGAAGAATATACTAAAATAATCCAGAGGTTTTAGGTTACCTTATGATCTATAGAAATTTTATACTTAAGTGCAATGTGATTGTGTAGTCTAATTTTAGGGACCCACTCTTTTTAACAACAGAAGGATATGTTATAGATTGGGAATGTCCAAAATATAACAAAAATTAAACTGTCAGAATATGAGAGTTAGGAAGCTGGATTTCATAAGCTTCTTAATAGCTAGATACTGCAACTCTATACAGATTAATTTCTAATTTATATGTCTAATAAGTATTACTTCAAGATATTGTGTAGCTAGGACTATATTCTTAAAAGTATTTGGAGACACCCCTTCCATTCCCAGAATCAACTTTGCAATTTTTGAAAATCTGATATTGTATTGATGCTATTGTTTCTTAGCTATAAAATTCTGCTCAGCACATGGAGATACTCATGACACCAAAAGAACATATATAAACAAAAAGATTAAGAAGCCTGTGACAAAATAATATATCCTATCTTGACAAGAGTTCTATAGTTGACTGTTGTGTTTGCTTTGGTATTTACATCAATTCTTTAAGGCTTCACATTCAATAACTTAAATGTGAATATCCATTACTCTGAAATAAATAATGTATTTTGGATATATTTTTAAGGCTGTTATGTGAATATGAAATGCAAAAGGGCATAGCACACTGGCTTTATGTGAAAATACAGGTAGCGAGAACATGAAGCAAAAAGCAGATTTTGCGTTTTTGTTTAATTTTCTATTTTAGAGTCAAGATCAAACAACTCAGCTCTATCACTTCTTTTGTGTCTGACACTGAAAAATTCAAAATATAAAAAAGCATAGTAAGGCTTATAGACAAGTAGTATATGCCCAGATTTTCTTGAAGGAATAAAACATGTGTTCTTATGGTGATTCCATTTCTAAAGTCCTCATTATATGAAGTATATGTGTTTTGTGGCACTATTGTTAGGAATTGATGTAGATAGGGAGTCTCAGAAGATGGAGACTATAAGACCTATCCGGGAGGAGAGGAGGGTGTAGCGATTGGCTGCACATGATTTGTGGTTACATAATTCTGAGTTTGTTCGGACCTCTCCTCTGTAAGAAATTGGGTGACACTGGCAAGATATTTATATCTCTGACTGATGTGTGGTAGACAGAATAATGGCTTCCCAAAGATGTCTACTTCTAGGTCAGGTGCGGTGGCTCACACCTGTAATCCCAGTACTTTGGGAGGAGAGGTGCATGGATCACTTGAGGTCAGGAGTTTGAGACCAAAGATGTCTACTTCTTAATTTCCAGAGCCTGTGAATATGTTATCTTTAATAGTAATAGGGACATTGAAGATGTGAATAAATTAAAGATATTATCCTGGATCTAGGTAAGCCTAATGTAATCACAAGGTCCTTTTAGCAGAGAGGTAAAAAAGTCAAAGGCAAAAGGAGTTGGGACAGAAGCAGAGGTAGGAGTGATAGGCTTTGGAGATGGAGGAAGAGCCATGAGCCAATGAATGAGATGACTTCTAGAAGCTGGAAAAGGTAAAGAAAAAGATTCTTCCATGAAGCATCCTAAAGGAGCACAGTCTTACTAACACCTTGTTTTTAGACTTTTGATCTCCAGAACTGTAAGAGTGTAATTCTGCAGTATTATAAGGGATTATGATTGTGGCAATTTGTTACAGAAGCAGAAGGAAACAAATATACTGTATTTTCTCATCTGTTAAATTATCATCCACTAATACGACATTTAATACATTGCAAGTGCTCAATAAATGTCTATGATGATGGAGGCTATTGTTTTCAAAGGATGCTACACAACTATGGGATCCCATGGAGAGCAGTCCACTGGATTTAGTTAGAAGCATAGATAGATAAAAGAAAAAACAGAACTTCTTCTTCAGTTGGAAGTTCTTCAGGGGGCTATAGAACTAGGAAATGTGAAAAAGAAGAAAAATCCCTACAGAGTATTTAACTGCTAAGCCATAATTATCAGTTTTGCAGAACCCATTAGCAGAGTAGAATTTATATTGCATATTTGGAGGAGGGAATGAATGAATTTTTTTCTAAAAAGTACCAGGAGGAATTACTGATGACAACTCGAGTGTAATTTCATAGATTTTGCAGTTAATTTTTACACAGGTTCTAAAATTATGAAATTTTGATTAAAATAGATCTGACACATTGCTTTAAAATAACAGTACATGATAAAATTAGAGACAAATTATACACACAAAATCCATTTTATCTTGAAATGGAAACTTTAAACAGCATAAAATGACAGCTTATTGCAGTGTAAGTATGGAAATAGATTAAGTTAAAATAGATTTCTCTTCTTACCATATTAGATTTTCCATGTTTCCATAACATCAGATAACTCTAGGCCTAATGTTAATGTGAGTTATCAAAATCAGTAGGCGTTTTCTGCTGACTAAGTTTTATAACTGAACTTTCTTTTGTATCTACTGAGATCAGGTCCTACACCTGCAATATCTTACTGATTATCTTTTATTATTTATCTTGCCATTCAGTAAGCCTTATAATGCCAAATAGTAAATTAATCATCTTCACATACCAATTTTCCTGTCATCGGTTCCATTATTTGCTTCGTTATCGAAACTGAAAACAAAAGATTCTTATTCTTCTTAGTTTCATCTGCCTCTGTCTTGCTGTTTCTTGCTTGTTTTCAAGTACTATAGATTCCTTTTTGTAATAACTCCGTATCTCTTCCTCTCCAGGCCACCTGCTGATATACAAGCTTCGATTCTTACCATCGCAAAATTAGAATGCTAAAAAAGCCATATAGCATGTTGTAAGTTTCCATAGCTGCCAAATTCTAAAGTTACTTTCCTCTAATCCATCACCAACACTTATGCCTTAATTATTGCTTCTATCATGTTACTCCACTACTGAAAAAATCTTCTGAAATACTCTAAAGCTCAGAAAGAAGGTCCAATTTATCACTGACCTCACAGTCCGATATAGTACCCTCTCACTGGCCAGAAAGGCAACCTCACTTTAGGGACCAACCCTGAACACATTTGACTCTACTGCCTTCTCATCTGAACCTCATTTATCTACTTTTCCTGTCATCCTCAGTTGATGTGTCGTAAAGATAGTATCTGTTTAACCCTGTTTGTATATGTGCTGAAAATAAAGAGCTTACCTGATAATTTCATAATGTAAGAGATCTTTTGGAAAGTATATTTTATATAGTTTTATTTGGAAATAATTTCAAAGATACAGAAAAATTAGCAAAATTCTCACAAGGAACTCCTTCATCTCTTTAATAGATTAACCAATTATTGACATTTTACCAAATTTACTCTTTCATTTCTTCTTTATGTTTATTTATTATTATTATCAATACATTTGGGAATATGTTGCTGCAGTATGCCTTTTGATTCCTAAATAATTCTGTGCATTTTTTTCCTCAGAACAAGAACATTCATTAACGTAATCATAGTTCAATTATTTAAATTACATCAATTATTCTGATAATAATTTATAGCAATTTTCTTCTGGTGCCAGGTCTAATCCAAGATCATGCACTGCACTTACTTTCGGTCGTATCTTTTGTCTTCTTAAATTGCAGTGAATCCTCAGTGTCTTTTTGTTTTATGATGTTAACATTTGTTTAAGCTACAGTTATATTATAAATGTCGCTGTGACATACACAATAATTGTCTCACAAAGATGTCCCCCTACTAATCCTTGTGACTATGTTATATTACAAGGCGTAAGTGACTTTGTAGATGTGATTAAATTTAGGATCCTGAAATGGGAAGATTATTTTGCATTATCCAGGTGGGCCCAATGTATTCCCAAAGGTAATTGTGAGAGGAGGCAATCTATTCTCTCGTTAGAGGCACAGAGAGCCCTGTAAAAGTGGTTACTACTGATACAGGCTCTCCACAGGATCAGATATGCCCATTAGAGGGGAGAGTTTTGCCCCCAAACTAACTCCCAACTATCAAAATTAATCCCCACAGCAGTGATTGTGCATTCCATCAGCACACGGTTCCCTGAGGATATTTTCTCCATACGTCAGTGCTTCACAGAAAAACACAGTTCCTGATTATCAATATGAGAATGCAGAAAAAATAATCCTTCCTCTTCCCTCTTCATGTAAGACTAATTTTTTAAACTACACCCAAAAAAACTCTAAAAGGACTATCTTAATTATAATGAGGGTCCAAAGACACACTTCCTTCTGAAAGAATAAGCAAAGAGAAAATTATTTGGCACATATATATACATATATATACACACACATATGTATATTCTAAAGAAGGCAGTTTATATGAAGATGAACAACCAAATATTAACCTCTTAAAGAAACCAGAAACTAAAAAATAGATTTCACAACTATGCAATATATCCAGTATCCCCTAAATCTTTCAGAAAAATAAACAAATAAACAAAATAGAAAAGGAACATGCTGATAAACAGGAGAAAGTTTCTAAAAATATCCTTTTTTGTAATCTCAATGAGGTCGAAAGTGTCAATCCATTAAAAATTCTGATAGGACATAATAATTAATAAAGATTTAAAAAGTTAAATTTTAAAAAATTGATTAATGTGGCTCATGCCTGTAATCCCAGCACTTTGGGAGGCTGAGATGAGTGCTTCACCTGACGTCAGGAGTTCCAGACCAGACTAGCTACGCATGCCTCTAATCCCAGCTACTCTGGAGGCTGAGGCAGGAGAATCAATTGGACTTGGGAGGTGGAGGTTGAGTGAGCCGAGATCACGCCACTGAGCTCTAGCATGGGCGACAGAGAGAGACTCCATCTCAAAAATAAATAAATATTTAAAAAATAACTTAATGGGAGCTATTCAGTAGCAGAAACGAGTAAAATTGATTCAGTGTAGTAAAAGTTTATCTCAAGAAATTCCCTAAATACTGAAACAGGTCAATAAGATTTCTGATGACAGAAAAGGAAATGTGAAGGTCACTCATCGTTGACCTAATATATGTATAATATGAATGCAGAAAGTAAATGGATCACATGAAGTAATGCCAACAATCAAATAGAAAGTAGAAACCTCTTGGATCAACAGGGCCCACTAGGTCCGAAGGAAAGGCTTTTCTAATTTGAGTCAAAGCTGTCACCCTACTTTAAATAAGACTGTGATATTGTGATTTATAATTAGAAACATGTATTCGGTCTTTGTCCCATTTGTGACCCAGGGCTCCTGAAACTCTTGGAATTTCCTAAGTGATAAAAGTGATAAAGATAAAAGGAGAATTGTTATGTTCTTCATAACAAGACCCTTTAAACTGACCTAAGTTTGCGTTAATGAGGCCATTTATGGAAAGTCCCCAAAGATGGTTAGCTGGTTGAGAGGAGAAGCAACTATGTGATTAGGTGGTTGGAACCTTCCTCCCCATTCCACACTCACCTCAGGGAGAGAAGAATGGCTGGAGACTGGTTGAACCACCAATAGCCAATGGTGTAATTGATCATGCCTACTTAATGAAGCCTCCATATAAACCCCAAAGGATGAGCTTGGAGAGTTTCCAGGTTGGTGAAAACACGCAAGTCTTGGAAGGGTGGTGCATCTGACAAAACATGAAAGTTCTCTTACAGATACCTATTCATCTCTCCTGGCTGGCTGTTCCTCAGTTGTACCTTTTTATAGTAAACTGGTAATCTAGTGAATAAACTGTTTTCCCGACCCCTGGGAGCCATACTTGCAAGTTATTGTGCCTGAGGAGGGGTTTATGAGAATCTCCAATTTATAGCCAATCAGAAGCACAGGTGACAATTTAGACTTCCGACTGACATTGGAAATAGAAGGCTGTCTTCTGAGACTGAGTTCTTAACATGCCTGTGGGGTCTGTGCTAACTCTGGTTACTTTTAGAATTTGATTAAATCGAAGGACACCCAGTTAGTGTTTACTAGAGGATTAAGCTGAAGTTTTTAGAAAAAGCTCACACATTTGGTGTCAGAAGTGAAGTAGTGAGAGTAACAGTTGAGCAGAGAAGAAATAAGAATTTTCCTTTCAGATAAAAAGCAAATAAGAAGGCCAGGATAATGTACTGAAATGCTGATTTGTATTCTGTTTTCCATGTATTTTTTCCTCTCCTTTTTCACATTAATTTGTTTACCTTTGCCTCAGGCTGGTCTGTGTAGTCATGCCTGAAGCAGAAGTTATCTGGGAAAACCAAAACAAAACAAGCAAAGTATATCAAACACATGAAAATGTATCTTGTTAGTTTGTTAAGAACATGTTTGATTGAGAAAATTATGTTCAAGGACTCTATAGAAGAAGGGAAGACAGGCAACTGCTTATGAAGGGTGGATCGGGAAGCGGAATAAATAAAGAAGTAGTGGGAACTGTGTCATGATATATGTAGCTACTAAAATTAATGGAAGTGGTAAATTAGGAATCTGGATTAACATGAGCCACAGGGGTAAAATTAAAGCGAGAAGTCCATGCATTAAACGTCTAACTTATGAACAAATAAAAAGTATTGGCATGCAGATAATTTGACACACAATTGAAATTTTAAAACCCAAACCAAGTTAAAATCACTTCTTTTAAGCCAAGAGTATACCATAAATCATTATAAATTGTAAATTTACTTGAGCAAATTCAATGCCTTTTTTTTTTTTTTTTTGAGACAGAGTCTCACTCTGTCACCCAGGCTGGAGTGCACTGGCGCAATCTCAGCTCACAACCACCCCTACCTCCTGGGTTCAAGCGATTCTCCTGCCTCAGCCACCTGAGTAGCCGCTCAGTACAGGCGGGTGCCTCCAGGTCCGGCTAATTTTTGTATTTTTAGTAGAGACAGGGTTTTGCCATGTTGGTCAGGCTGGTCTTGAACTCCTGACCTCAGGTGATTGGCCCACCTGGGCCTCCCAAAGTGCTGGAATTACAGGTGTGAGCCACTGCACCCGGCCTCAATACCTTCTTCTTCTTCTTTTTTCTTTTTTTGAGACGGAGGCTCTCTCAGTCGCCCAGGCTGGAGTGCAGTGGCGCCATCTCAGCTCACTGCAAGCTCCGCCTCCCGGGTTCACACCATTCTCCTGCCTCAGCCTCCCGAGTAGCTGGGACTACAGGCGCCCGCCACCTCGCCCGGCTAGTTTTTTTGTATTTTTCGTAGAGACGGGGTTTCACCGCGCTAGCCAGGATGGTCTCGATCTCCTGACCTTGTGATCCACCTACCTCGGCCTCCCAAAGTGCTGGGACTACAGGCGNTCTCCTGACCTTGTGATCCACCTACCTCGGCCTCCCAAAGTGCTGGGACTACAGGCGTGAGCCGCCGCAACCGGCCAATGCCTCCATCTTAATTTCCAGTCTTGTTGGCTAGTATCAGGCAAGTTTTTCTGCTGAAATTGTTCGCTAAAGTCACACAGGCATTCCCTTAATGCATTTCATTTTATTTTCTTCCTACAGAAAGAACAAAGTTTCACATTATAGCTGTGTCCTATTCTTTAAGGTATTTCTTGTTAAGTGATAAGTGAAACATTGTTCAATACCTTGTAGTTAGAATTATTATACCCTTTTCCTAAGACTACCACTTGTTTAACTTGTCCGACTAGTTCAGAGTCAGTAACAGCCTTCTATCTCACCAAGAGCTCTTCCACTGGCATTTTATAAAAGGCTGTCTACTTCAAATCTAGATTTGTAACCTTGTCTCAGGGGATTTTCCCAGCCCTCACCTTTAGAAGTTATTCTTAGCTGCTAGTCACAGAGCTTGCCTTTGCCCCTTTGGATTGACTTTTTTTTTTTTTTTTTTTTTGTATGCCTCTTTATTTAGCAGCCGACTTTGGCGTCTACAGTGTAGCATACAGACCAGTTTCTGGCGGTACAGGATTCTCCCTGTCACTCACTACAGCTTCATGAGAGACTATATACATTGTACACTTTGTGGAAAGAAAATTCAAAGTATGGGTCCAGGCAATTATCTGAAAATGCATAGACATAAATGTTTCTGGACAGAGACCTATATTTTGACGTAAATAGCTTCTTGAGAAAGAGTTGATGAGAAGTGTGTCTTTCGATGTTTAATCACTTCTTGATGAATTCTACTGTTTCTGCCTTCAGATAATCTTATCTATTTCTTTTTCATAGATACAAACAGGAAGTATTCGTCAACATCTATATTACAATGATCCTTTAGACGTTTAAAGTACATTTTTATTCATGGTCAAATAATGCCATCACAGGTTGATCTTAATAATTAAACATGTATTGAGGTATTAGTATTAATGAAATACCATACTGTTTTTTCAAAAAATATTATGTTCAATTTTAACCACAATCTTAGAAGTAATATACTCTTATCTTTATATTACATTTGATACTTAAAATGATTGGGGCATTTTTCCAAGATGGTATTTACATCCTTTAAGAGGCACTTATCAGATTAAGAATTTAAAACTTCATCTTATGGCTCTAAAGACAGTATTCTTAACTACTTACTGTGTTTACCATACCCACTTGATAGAAGAAAAAAATGTAATCTTGAATTTATATTAAAGATTGCTTTGTTTAATAGGCTAATCTCTTATTTTTATATAACTGATAATCAGCTTTAACATTCCTAAGATTTTTTTCATTTTCAATAGAGACGAAGAATTTTATGATACTGAATAAGTATCACTTAAAAATTTTTAAGAATATATTATTTTGTTCATGTATTATATTTTTTCAGAGAAAAAAAGACTATAACATTAAATGTACACTTCGATATTTAGCTGCAACCCTGTTTCAGAAATTTTAGAATGTAGAAGACAATTTTTACAGCAATATAATACTGCACATATACAATCAAAATAAAAGAGTAATGATCAAGCTTGTAACACATTTCTAAAATCCAGACACTGACAGACTGTCTCCTTCACCAAACTTTAGTCCTGTGAGCCCTCTTCTTAATGATGTCTCAAACTTGAATTCATTGTTGATAGGTCTGCATAGCTTAGTTGTAGTAAGAATCTTGTTTCAAACATAGAGGAGGAGGAAATTCTCCCTAGCTAATGCCACGAGACCGGTATCATCATTATATCAAAACTAGAAAAGGGCATGATAAAAAAAAGAAACCTACAGATCAATATCACTGATAAACACAGATGCAACTATCCTCAACAAAATATGAGCAATCCAAATCCAACAGCACATCAAAAAGATAATACACCATGATTAAGTGGGTTTTATACTAGACATGTAAGGATAGTTCCACATATGCAAACCAATAAATGTGATACATCACATAAACAGAATGAAAGACAAAACCATATAGTCACCTCAATAGATGCAGAAAAACTATTTGATAGAATTCATCATCCCTTCATCATAAAAACTCTCAACAGACTAGGCATAGAAGGTGCATATCTTAGAATAACTAAGGCCATATACAACAAGCCCATAGCCAACATCATGCTGAATAGGGAAAAGTCAAGAGCATTCTTCGAAGAAGTGCAACAAGACAAGGATGCCCACTTTCACCATTACTATTCACGCTAGGAAGTCCTAGCTAGAGCAAGTAGGTAAGAAAAATACAAAAATAAAGGGGATCTAAATTGGAAAAGTGTAAGTCAAATTATTCCTGTTTGCTAATGACATGATTTTATATTTAGAAAAACATAAAGACTCTACCAAATTCTCTTAAATTTAATAAATGAATTTAGTAAAATTGCAGGAAGCAAAATCAAAATCAGTAGTGTTTCTACACACCAATAATGTTTACAAGAAAAAAAAAACAACATTAAAAAGGGGGCAAAGGATATGAACAAACACTTCTCAAAAGAAGACATTTATGGAGCCAACAAACATATGAAAAAAATCTCATCACTGGTCATTAGAGGAACACAAATCAAAGACACAATGAGATACCATCTCACGCCAGTTAGAATGGCAATCATTAAAACGTCAGGAAACGAAAGATGCTGGAGAGGCTGTGGAGACACAGGAATGCATTTACACTGTTGGTGGGAGTGTAAATTTGTTAAACCATTGTGGAACACAGTGTGGCAATTCCTCAAGGAGCTAGAACTAGAAACACCATTTGACCCAGCAATCCCAGTACTGGGTAAATACCCAAAGAATTAGAAATCATTCTTCTATAAAGACACATGCACATGTATGTTTATTGTAGCACTGTTCACAATTGCAAAGACTTGGAATCAACCCAAATGTCCATCAATGATAGACTGAATAAAGAAAATGTGGCACATATACACCATGGAATAGTATGCAGCCATAAAAAAGGATGAGTTCATGTCCTTGGCAGTGACATGGATGAAGCTGGAAACCATTATTCTCAGCAAAGTAACACAGGAACAGAAAACCAAACACCACATATTCTCACTCGTAAGTGGGAGTTGAACAATGAGAACACATGGACACAGGGAGGAAACATCACATACTGGCCTGTCGGGGAATGGGGGGCTAGGCGTGGGATAGCAGTAGGAGGAATACCTAATGTAGATGACGGGTTGATGGGTGCAGCAAACCACCAGGGCACGTGCATACCTATGTAACAAACCTGCACGGTTTGCACAGGTATCCCAGAACTTAAGGTATAATTTTAAAAAAAAAAGTGTTTTCTATATATACACACACATATTTTAGATGCTAATGGTGCCATACAAAGATCATTAGACAATTTTTATGATGTTCCGTTCAGAAAATCTTAATAGTTTTATAATTCTTGAACTGTCATTAATGAGCATTCAAATTATATGAACACAAAATATTTTACCAATCCAAATCTTACTTCATACAAAGCAAAGATCTATTCAAAAATTATATTATGACGTACTCTACGTATAAGCCTATAAATCAGATTGGCATATTTTATTCATGTCTGTGTTTGTTACTATGGTACTCAAAAATAATTGTATTATAAATACTAATAGGACTTAGAATACATACATCATATGTCTGCATATTCAGGTAATATGTCTCTATATTATATCACAATCAGATAAAGTCATATTTTCTTAGAATTAATTCTTTTATGATTTGCTTACTTTGTTTCACCTTTAGGGATTCAATTACAATCAGTTTTTAAATGCATGGCTTTCCTTAGGGACCAACACTAAATTCTTATTAGGCAAAATTCTTTATTTTATTTTATTTTTGAGACGGAGTCTCACTCTGTTGCCCAAGCTGGAGTGCAGTGTCACGATCTTGGCTTACTGCAACCTCTGCCACCCGGGTTCAAGCAATTCTCCTGTCTCAGTAATCCCTCAGCTGGGATTACAGGCACCTGCCATCGCGCCCGACTAATTTTTGTATTTTTAGTAGAGATGGGGTTTCACCATGTTAGCCAGGATGGTCTCAACCTCCTGACCTCGTGATCTGTCCACCTGGGCCTCCCAAACTGCTGGGATTACAGACGTGAGCCACCGTGCCCAACCCCCTATTAGGCAAAATTCTAATGACTAAATACGTCAATAATTATATAATTATGTTTATATTTCCAAGTTTTTTTGTTGACATTATCATTAGATATTGAGAAGGAAATTTTCACCAAGATGCTCTGCAGTCTTCATAGCCAAATCTTATTTATCCACAGTAAAGATAAGGCAAATGTTTAGTTCATGATTAGTTCAAAGATTTCATTTTAATGTGTTTCATACTCTTTATGTTTTTGAAAGGACCAAGTAGCAGCATTTTCTGATTTCACTTTACCACAGGGTCTATTCCCTTCAAGCTCTCTGTTGTTAATAAGCAATGAAATGACTGAAAAGTGAACAATAGAAAGGCCAGAAATGAAGGTAATGTATAATCTCGAGGCCGGGCGCGGTGGCTCAAGCCTGTAATCCCAGCACTTTGGGAGGCCGAGACGGGCGGATCACAAGGTCAGGAGATTGAGACCATCCTGGCTAACATGGTGAAACCCCGTCTCTACTAAAAATACAAAAAACTAGCCGGGCGAGGTGGCGGACGCCTGTAGTCCCAGCTACTCGGGAGGCTGAGGCAGGAGAATGGCATGAACCCGGGAGGCGGAGCTTGCAGTGAGCTGAGATCTGGCCACTGCACTCCAGCCTGGGCGACAGAGCGAGACTCCGTCTCAAAAAAAAAAAAAAAAAAAAAAAAATCTCGAAACTGTTCTATCATTGATGGGCATTTGGGTTGCTTCCAAGTCTTTGCTATTGTAAACAGTGCTGCAACAAACATAGTGTGCATGTATCTTTACAGCAGAATGATTTATAATCCTTTGGGTATATACCCAGTAACAGAATTGCTGGATCAAATGGTATTTCTGGTTCTAGATCCTTGAGGAATTGCTACACTGTCTTCCACAGTGGTTGAACTAATTTACACTCCCACCAGTGTGTAAAAGCATCCCTATTTCTCCATAGCTTTGCCAGCATCTATTGTTTCCTGACTTTAATAATCACCTTTCTGACTGGCATGAGATGGTATCTCATTGTGGTTTTGATTTGCATTTCTCTAATGACCAGTGATGATGAGCTTTTTTTCACATATTTGTGCCCACATAAATGTTTTGTTTTGAGAACCATCTGTTTATATCCTTCTCTCACTTTTTGATGGGGTTGTTTTTGTCTTGTAAATTTTTTTAAGTTCCTTGTAGATTCCAGATTAGACCATTGTCAGATGGGTAGATGGCGAAATTTTTCTCCCATTCTGTACATTTCCTGTTCACTCTGATGATAGTTTCTTTTATACCATGGAATATTATGCAGCCATAAAAAATAATGAGATAATATCCTTTGCAGGGACATAGATGAAGCTGGGAGCCACCATTCTCAGCAAACTAACACAGGAACAGAAAACCAAACATCGCCATGTTCTCACTCATAAGTGGGAGTTGAACAATGAGAACACATGGACATAGGTAGGGAAACATCACACACCAGGGCCTGTTGTGGGATGGGAGGCGAGGGACGGGAGAGCATTAGGACAAATACCCAATGTATGCGGCGCTTAAAACCTAAATGACGGGTTGATGGGCGCAGCAAACCACCATGGCACGTGTATACCTATGTAACAAAACTACACATTCTGTACATGTATCCTGGAACTTAAAGTAAAATTAAATACCAAACAAACAATAAAAGAAGGTCTGACAATGATTAGCTTTCTAGAAACACAGGGATTTTTGGAGCAGAAACGTTAATAACTGTTAAAATAAAGGAGAAGCTATTAAGAAAAAAAATCTCAAAACTGGAATACACAGTTGACAAGATATCCCCAAAGCCATAACAGCGATGTATTTTTCCTTTCATAAAAGGAAAGTCTGCCTTCTTTGCAAAGCATTTGAAATGTATTTTACTTGATGGTGAAAGCAGAGATAATTTTGTAAAATTATATGTTTAGAGTTCAAAGGGACATTTCAGATAATCTGTGCCAATGTCTTGCCTACAAAGATAAGAAAATTCAGACTCAACATGGTTATGTTGCCCAAGGTAATTATTGGAGTCCCTCAATGGATTGCTTCTTCCATTGATTTTTGGAACACGTGTCATAGACTCTTCCTTTACAGATGTCTTTATCATGTTGCTTCTCTCATTACTTGTGTTTTTTCTTTATTCTTTAAGTCTTCTTATTCATTCTCTCCACCAAACACATTAATGTCACATCATATACAAAAATAAATTTTGTAGAGTTTTGTAATTCTGTTTTTAAAATAGTACTTTTCTTGATATTATATAAATATGATAAATGTTGTTGTTAAAAGTGGGAAAATGGCAAAAAAATCAAACATGTAGAGTATTTGCTATCGTGCATGGATTTATTATTTAGCTATATTAAATATATCCCATCTTCACAATTAGACCAGTACTTACATTAGGAAGGAAACTTATATGTGAAACCAAAGTGCACCTTCGATTATGATTGATTATATAATTGATGAACACCTTGTAGACATTCATACATTTTAATGACTCATTAATTTATTAGAAAACTTTTTTTAACTCTGAAAAATCTGTGCTCCATTAATGTATATTTGAAAACACTACTTAGCACAATAACACAAAAATATATTTACTTATAAACCACTCTTTCTAGCTAAGATAAAAACAATGAAATCCTAAAATAAAAGGACAATGGAAAATTAAGCTATAGCTAAATATTTAAATTATCCTAGACTCTGACTTGAAAAGTGTCTTAGAAATAATTTAGTTCAATATCTTTCTTCTACTTCAATATTGCAATTAAGGAATTCCTATTCAGTGTTTAGCCTTTACAGGACACTCAGCAGATTACAATAAAATTCTGACTACCTTTTCATTATGTATTTTGCATTCATTGTAGATTTGCTGTCTGGATATATGAAATTTAAAGATGGCAATTCATTCTCTCTCCATCCTGCTTCTTTTTCTACAGATAAACATTTTTTCATTTCTCTAACTTTCCAAGTCTTCTCCCATATCCTAATATTCCAAAGCTTTATCATTCTATTTATATATCTTCGCACACACATTTTTTGGTTTCAATTTGGCCCTTAAATTGTGAAGTTCAAATTAAGCATAATGCATTAGGTGCATTCTTACTTAGAGCAGTGTGTGGGCAACGCTGGGTTTTTCTGGGCATGCATTTGTTGCAAAGCAACTTAACTTCAAATTAACTCTTATTAGAGATATATATGATAGTCTTCTTATAATCACGTCATCTTCCAGTGTATACTTACATGATTTATTTACTTTTTAAATCTGAAAATATAATATTATACTTTTTCAAGACATGATGAATACAAGACATAGGATTTATCCTAAAAGAATTGATGAGCCAGTAGGGGGCACACAGGAAACATCTAGGAAACACTAAACTGTGAAATATTCACTTAACAAATGAATGAAATAGGTATATTGCAAAGGAGAATTAGATAGATACCTTAATAGAGAGATAAATAACATGGTATAGCAGAAAAAGGAAAAGAGAGTTTCATTTCAACATAAAATTTCAAGAAAGTTTTTATTGCATAAGAAATTTTACTAAGTTTGGAGGGAAAAAATAGACAAGAATCGTATTGAATTATCATTTTTGGTTTATTTGTTTTTCTTATTTGATCATGTTTATTTTACAGTAGAGACTTAACCTAATATTTAATGTCTTTAATACCAAATATAGTGCCTGGCCTAGTGCAGTTACCACATTCATGTTGAATTAATGAATAAATGATGGATAATGTTGGAAAAAGATATAAGATTAGAAAAATGTTAGTAATAAAATGACACGGTAGATTCTTTTCCACTGTAATTTTAATGCAGGTTTCATGAGGACCTTGTTTAGAAAAAAAGACCATCAAAAGGTCAGTTAATGTCAACATAATGGCAGTTGTGTTTGCCATGGTAAGATTGTTACTGTGTGGAGGTAGGAGATGATCTTAAAGACAGGTGTGACATGATAGGCATTGCCTTCTAGGAATATACTACTTAGTAAGGAAAAGGATTTACTTGAAAATTAATAGAGTGGGAAGATGAGATCAGAAACTATTGTAATCATGAAGACAGAATGAAAAGGGTCAGAATTAGGGCAGTATCACAAGACATTTGTAAAACATTGTATTAGATACAATTCACATCAGGAAGATTAAAATTACAGATTTCCTGGATGACTTTTTAGTTGAAATGGTAGGAAAACAGAGGTTAGAAATCTACCCTGTGTGTCTGAGAAGACTAATATGACTCAAGGAAGTCCTGATGTTCAATACCCTATTTCGTGTATTAAATGCAATGAATTTTTCTAAATAATTATTGTATTGCATATATATGTACTCAAAGGTAAGGTATTTCTTCTTCTATGTTCCTGGTCATCAGTTTGTTTATTTATTAATTTAGGAAAACATTTATTTAGTCACTCATTTAAACTATATGTTGTAAATCGTTGTAGACTATATCGACACAATGGGGTACCAGACAGCTATATTCTACAAATGGAATTGTTTTCAATGTTTCCTGATGTCAGTTTATTTTCCAGATACCCAGAAGAGGGGGAACTATTGAATTTCTATCCTGTTAACAATAACTTTCACTAGGTTTTTCTCAAATCTGATGCCTACAAATTGCCCAGACTCTTCTGAGCTATCCAACTATATCCCAAATCCCCAATAAAACAATAATTTGAATAAAAAAACTACTGTATATAGTGTATATTTATAAACTATGATAGTATCAAAGAGGCTCATAATTTTTGTAACTTGTTAATGCAGTTTTTGAATTATCTAACTTATATGATATAAAGAGAAGCGATTTCTGTAGAATTTCATTTTCCACAAAATGTATCTTATGACACACTGAATGAAAAGCAATAAAAACACTGTTAAGCAGAACATTTCTATCATTTATTTGTTTTCTCTTTTGTCTCGGAAGAAAGTCAAAATATTCAGTTGCTACATTAACAGCTTATTACAAGATCAGAGAGCAAAACAATCTAGAGATTTATTAGCACATACTAAAATCAGAGAAGTGTTTGTTTCATTTTGTGATTCAACCAAATGAAAGTCCATCATAGGTTTGGCACAAAATCTGAGCTTATCATGTTAGTATGCTCATAATAGTCAGTAAATACTGAGTAATAGAATAAGTCTAGTGACAAACTTTTACTGTTAGAGCCAAAGTGGAAAAATATCTTAGAAATTAATTTCAGTGAATGTAATTTCTAGTAGTCTTTGCACATAAATTGAAAAAAAACCACTTGGATTATCTGAAATCCTTCAGTTTTACATGTGACCATTAGAAACAAAGGTAAAGTACACATTTCAGATATATTTACTAAACTAGCAAGAATGAAAATCTTTCTACAGACATGTTTATCATAAAGCATAAACTGAGGGCTCAGTGCACCTCAATGTGAACTTACATAAATGAATCATACTACATCTAGTATTAAGAAACTTGCACTTTTTCATTTACTATTGTGTCTATAGCTCTGTCTTTAGTTATCATAACGCATCACAGTTCATTGAACAGACTCTGTTTCCATGTATTTCATTATAATCCATGCTGTTGTGAATGTCTTTCTACACACATATATACACACACACAGTCAGAAGTTAAACTGCCAAAGCAAAATGTATGCATTTTTCATTTGCATAGACAATACTAAGTCCCTTTCAAAAAAGATGGACAATTTCACACTCTTACCAAAACTATGTGATGATATTCATTTTTTCACACACTATCAACAGTAGATATAAACAATATTTTTCCTTTTCTCCTTCTATGATGATTGAAAAATTATATATGCCTCAAATTCTTCTTTAAGTTGATTCTTATGTATTATGGCATTTTAACTATGCTTAGTTGAATGTTTTCTTTTAATTACATATATTTTTTAATTTTTAATTTTAATTTTTGTGAATACATATTAGGTGTGTATGTTTATGGGATACATGAGATGTTTTGATGCAGGTGTACAATGTGTAATAATCACACCATGTGCAATGAGGTGTCCATCCCCTCAAGCATTTATCCTTTGTGTTATAAGCAATCCAGTTGTAATCTTTTAGTTGTTTTTAAATGTACAATTATTATTGGCTGTATCGCCCCTGTTGTGCCATCAAATACTAGGTCTTATTCATTGTGCCTATTATTTTGTACCTGTTAACCATCTCCACTTCCTCCCCACCCACCCGATTACCTTTCCCAGCCTCTGGTAACCTTCCTTCTGCTCTTCATCTCTATAGATTCAATTGTTTTTGACTTTTAGATGCCATGAATATGTGAGGACATACGATGTTTGTCTTTCTGTGCCTGGTTTATTTCACTTGGTAGAAAGAGTTCCAGTTCCATTCATGTTGTTGCAAATGACCGTATCTCATTCTTCTGTATGGCTGAATAGAACTCCATTGTTTATAAGTACCAAATTTCCTTTATTCATTCATCTATTGATGGACACTGAGGTTGCTTCCAAAGTTTGGCTACTATGAACAGTGCTGCAACAAACATGGGAGTGCAGATATCTCTTTGATATACTGATTTCCTTCCATTTGGGTACTCACCTAGGAGTAGGATTGCTGGATCATATGGTAACTCTATTTTTAGTTTTCTGAGGGACCTTCTAATTGTATTTTTTAATGAAATTTGGCCAATATATGGGAAAATTGTTCATTTCTTATATCAAGCCATTTTAGTTCATACTGGTTTAAATGTACTTTTAAAGTGTTTGATGTTATTATATCATATTATTTTGTATAATGTTTAAGACAATGCATTTTTAGTGTGACATATCAGGACTCGAATCTCATTTTTAATATTAGGCACATTCTGTATTCTTTTCTAGATCATATTAATAAAAAGTACTGGCTTTATCTTTGAAGGCTTATTCAATTTCTTTTATACGTATTAGTCTAGTCAGGTTTTCTACTTCTAGATAAATTCTTATGCTTTACATATTGCTAGGAATTAATGCACTATATCTAGATTTTTAAAATGTATTTATATATAATTACTTTATGCCCACTGAACTCATTCATTTATTCATTCACATTCCTAGTAATATTTGATATTTATATCTTTACTAAATTTTCTAAATTATCTTTGCTAGCCCAAATAAAGTTGTATTTAAAATATTTTATTGATCAAATCTATGCTTTTATTTTAAATTTTATTAATTTTGGCTTATTATTTATTTTACCTGAGAACAGCTTTGACTATATTTTATAAATTGGGTAAAATTTGATCTGCCTTTGATTTCTAAATTATGTTAGCTTATTGTTTTAAAAAATTAATTATAAGTGAATTTATAAGTGAAAATACTTTGAGACTATCCTTTTGTTATTTTACTGTGGATTTATTGCATTTTGTTAAGTAACGTGGTATGTAGGATTTTTAAGTTTTTGAAACTTATTGGGATTTCTTGTGTTGCCCAGTATATTTGTTAATCATATGCTATTTTTCTTTATTCATGTATTTAATACTTGGTTTGTTATTCTGTGTGAGAGGCTTTTTGAAGTCAATTAGGATTTATATAAAATTTTTAAATTTTCTCTTGTGCTTCTGACATTTTTGTGCTTTATAAATTTCATTGCTAAATCTTTTAATATAAAATATGCTCATTATTTTTCTATTTCTTCGGTGAATTTAAACTTTTATTAACATAAAATACTTCTCGTTTTTCATTTAAAGCATTATTTCTTAAATGTTATTTTCATTGATATGCTAAATTATGTTTAATATTCCTCTTTTTTATTCTTTCCTTCCCATAAATTACCCCCAAGATTGTTTTGTCTGTAATACTATTGTATATTTTTGATTAATTAAATGTACATTTTTAGAAACAGTTATTTAGATATAATTTTGTTTTTATTTGTCCCCAAAATGTGTCTTGTATCTTGCAATATCTTTTTGAATTTCTTTTCTGTTTTCATCAGTTTATCATCTACGAATTTTACCAGAATTTTTTGGGGTATAGTTCAAACTTTATATTGGACAACTAGTTTTTTCCTGGTTTAGGTTGTTAAGTTTAAAATAATTAAATAATTCCCTTGCAGGCGTTATCTTTTAGCAGCTTTTAAAATCTTTACGACAAAGATTTTCTAGTGTTTTTTTTCTCTCAACTTATTTTTGGAATCTGACACTTGACAAAAATACATCTAAATTTGTCTCATTAAAATATACTGAATACTTTTGGTTTTGTTTTTTCGTTTCTTTTTCTTTTTCTTTCTGATGAGAGACTTGTGAACCCTTTCAATCTGAGGACTGTCTTCCTACAACTCAGGGAAATTTATTCAACCATGTCTTTATCTTTCTCTATCCATTTATTCTGTACTCTCATTTTATAAATTTATTTTATATGGATCTTGAAACCTGTAGATACATCTCATCATTTTTCTTAATTTCTCTCTCATTCAATCACTTTGCCACTGGCTTAGCATTCAGATAGAAAATCTCAGTCAGAAATTCCAGTTTAAGCGAATCTTCAACATGTTGATTTTGTTTCCCTTTAAAATATGTTATTTTAATTTCTTTAAAGAAAGAAACTTTTCCTTTCTGTCAGATATTCCTTTCTGTTGTGCCTATTGAACATGTAGTTCTTTAAACTCAATTCCTTTCATGTGGCCCATGTATAGGGCTTCTTCTTTATGTGAAACCTTTACTTTTCTGAAACATATATTCATTCAATGTTTTTTCTTCCCAAATATATTTGATTATTGATATTTCCTTGTTATTGAACCTGTGTTCTTGTTATGGCTAAAAACTCTGAGTGATTATAAATAAGGGAGAGTGTTTATCTTCCCACTACAGGAGTTCTCTATCCAACTGGCTAGAGTTATTGCGGCACCTTGTCTGCAATCTTACTTAGAGTCACTGCTTCAGTATGGGAGCCTGAGTCAGATGCATTTCTTTTCTTTGTGTTTCTGCCTCTGTAGTCCCTGCAGTGGTCTGGAGTTAGCTTTGCTCCTGTAAATCTTCATCCTTAGTTACTGAATAGGATCTCTCTCTAAGCAGATACTTTACTCTGTTTAGAAAATGTTTGAGAGAGGTTGAGAATCAAGACTGCCTATGCTGCCTAGCTTCTCAGAATAAAGATCTTAACAGTGGTAAAAATGTTAAGTCCTTGCAGATACTCTCTTGCTCTTGAGCATTAACTCTCATTTGAGAGTATTTCTACAATCTTCTCTGGTATGGCTTTATTTGTAGTTTCCTCTGATCTTTCATGTCAAGTAAACATACCACACCCTCCTCCTAATTTTCCAATAATTTCTTAAAATATAAAATCTGCTGCTGGGAAACTCTGGTTTTCCCCAAGATTATGAGTTTACACTTTAAAAACATGCAAAACCCATTGTGTCATTTCAAGGACTTCTTGGATAAAGGAAAGAAGAGGTAGACAATTCTGACCATTGGCTTTTAAATTAAAAAATAAATATTATTATATGTGCATTCTCTAATTAATAATAAGCTTTTCTTAAACCTCTTGTATTATCATCTTCTATATCTTTGTGTTTATCTTGATATATTTATCTCTTATTTAAGCAACTACAACAGTAAATTGAAGCCAATTTTAGTTCCTATTTTTTATTTTATACTATGGTAAGGATTTGGGGGACCTTGAATATCAGATAATAATAATATAATATAAATAACAATTAACCTTAGGTTCAAGTAGAACTATTTTAAGTTTTGGTTTTGACAGCTATCAGCTCTGTGACCTTGAAATGTTTAATGCCTCTAAACCTCTGTGGCTCCAGATGCAGACTAAGAATAATAATAATGAATCTATTGAGTTATTGGGGTGTCTTGTCTGAAGTCTTACTTACAGTCATGGCTTCAGTATGGGAGGCTGGGTCAGAGGCGTTTCTTTTCTTTGTGTTTATGCTTTAGTCCTTACAGCAGTATGCCATCAGCTCTGAGGATTAAATAGGATAATGCATGTGAAGCACATCAAACACTGTTTGACAACTTGCAAATAGTTGAAAAATGCAAGCTTATTATTAACCTTAGAAATGAGGTAATAAATACTTATTAAATTTAAAATACTTTAAAATACTGCTTTTTGTATTCTAACTTCAAAAATGTTTTAGATACATTGATGAATGTAAGCATTTCCAAGTCGTAACAAAGATACAATTGAAATGAGATATCATACCTTTTTAGTGGGCCTGGTCTACGTTGTATTGTGTTGCTTCAGAATAACTCTCTGCAGCATGAGAAGTAGAAGAAGGGGTATAGTTTTAGTAATGTTAGTTTAGAGTGACAGTAGTTTATGCTGGAACCAGAGTACATGGAATGTTTGTCAGGACATTCCAGAAGTTTCTGAACATGGGTGTCTAGATTGGCAAGGAGTCATATAGAGCCAATAGGACTGAATTGGAAAGAGAAGCAATCAGAAGTCCTACTGTCAGTATTATTATTATTTTCTATATTTCTGTTACTTTAAAGAAATTTTTTGAATAAGAGATAACAATTTCTCAAACTCTACAGGATTGATACAGGAAGATAGTTATATAGGTATAGATAGATAGATAGATAGATAGATAGATAGATAGATAGATAGATAGATAGATAGATAGATAGATAGAGAGATACACCCAAATGCAAAACTAGCATCTCCTAGAATTTTGTATGGCTACATAACAAAAAACTATTTTGTTTTTAGAAAAGAGTATCAGAATAATAGTATAGCTATTGGTTTTAGATTTGAATCTTCTTTGTGTTATAAACTCTTTGATGTCTGGGTTTCAACCATATTTTCTACAAGTCAGGAATGGTGCTATCTCATAGAGATGTTGCTAAGTGAATTAAATGCAAATTCTCATAGCATCACACACTTTTGAAAGCTGAAGTTTGCCTGCATTCTTAAATGTCTCCATGAAGTTGGGCACCTTTGATTTTGACGTTACCTTTCTGGTTCTTCTGCTCCCCATTCAGCCTTCACTGTATTTGCTCAGGCTCTCTCACCTCCCGCTTAGACTCCTAGGCAGACCTGATGATGATCCTTGATCTTTATTCTTACTTCTTCCTCAAATTGCTGCCAGAATGATCTTTCTTTTTATTATTATTATTATTATTATTTTTATTATTATTATACTTTAAGTTCTAGGGTACATGTGCATAACGTGAAGGTTTGTTACATATGTATACTTGTGCCATGTTGCTGTGCTGCACCCATCAACTCGTCAGCACCCATCAACTCGTCATTTACACCAGGTATAACTCCCAATGCAATCCCTCCCCACTCCCCCCTCCCCATGATAGGCCCCGGTGTGTGATGTTCCCCTTCCCGAGTCCACGTGATCTCATTGTTCAGTTCCCACCTATGAGTGAGAACATGCGGTGTTTGGTTTTCTGTTCTTGTGATAGTTTGCTAAGAATGATGGTTTCCAGCTGCATCCATGTCCCTACAAAGGACACAAACTCATCCTTTTTTATGGCTGCATAGTATTCTATGGTGTATAT
The DNA here is from genome assembly GCF_003255815.1 of Theropithecus gelada. Lineage (NCBI taxonomy): Eukaryota > Metazoa > Chordata > Mammalia > Primates > Cercopithecidae > Theropithecus > Theropithecus gelada. The sequence continues at coordinate 676,230 of NW_020257633.1, forward strand.
GTGCCACATTTTCTTAATCCAGTCTGTCACTGATGGACATTTGGCTAGCCATAAGTAGAAAGCTGAAACTGGATCCTTTCCTTACTCCTTATACGAAAATAAATTCAAGATGGATTAGAGACTTAAATGTTAGACCTAATACCATAAAAACTCTAGAGGAAAACCTAGGTAGTACCATTCAGGACATAGGCATGGGCAGAATGATCTTTCTAAAATGGAGCTGGTAATTTAAATAGTAAAGTGTATCCCAAATCCTCCTTTTAGTTTTGTCTCCCACCATTTGCTGCCATGCACTCTCCACGTGAGCTACACTGGATTTTAAAGCATTGTGTGAATGCTCCAGGTAGTTTCACCGTGTCTGCTTCTTTTATGCAATCTATTCTCTTGGAATTATCTATTTTTCCTTCTTAGTTTGACAGAATTCTATTTATCCTTATTGATATTCTGATATTCCTTTACTCTCAGTTTGTGGAAAGTATTTGCACACAGGGCTACAGCCTATTCCACTGGCTCTCTCTTGTTTGTTGCACTGCATATTTACACTTTCAGGGCAGACATTCTATCACTCAAGTTTTGCATTTCACGTGCTTAGTACAATACTTAGTTTAACATATGGGGTTTTGAATGACTTGAATTGAAGAGGTCTAGAAATCAGCAAACTCTTTCTTTTTCAATTGTATTGAAAAGCATTTTCTTGTTAATTGTGAAATTCGTAATAATTCCCCTTCTCTGTAGATTATGGTTGAAGTTTATCTGGTTGCATTTGCCTTAGAGCTGAACTATATATATTAATGTTATTCCAAATTTAGTGGAAAATATGACCACGTTCATGTTTAACACTAGCATTCTTCATATATCAGTGACACCTTTGTTCTCTCTTATATAGTGTATTGGTTGTAAAACAAAGTGTGAATAATAACATTTGGGAACTCACATTCTGGTTCTTTATTAGGAAAGAGTGTTAAGCTGGTGAGAACAAGAAGGCTCTTGTTTGTAGCCGCTATATTTCACAATGCAATTATCTAACATCAATCACTTGGCTAATAGGATGGTAACTTTCAATCATTAACTTTCCTTGAAAGGAAATGACTTCATAAGAACTGCACAGACAATTAGAAGCAAGAAGTCTACTTAGATATTAGAGAAAGGACAAATTTGAAGAATTTCAGAATGTTTGTGAAATTCTTCTTTAGATTCATGTAGCCTATTCATTGTTCTTAACAAGAAATCTTTTGAAGGACATCAAGATATTGGTAAAGTTATACAGTAACTTTTGGAAGTTATTGCAATGCACCTCTTTATTTGTGTACTAGTGTGTGTGTGTGTGTGTGTGTGTGTGTGTTGCACCTAAATAGAGGTTTCAATAGAGGCTAAATAGAGGTTTCAAAACATGTTTTTCTATGGAAGAAGGAAATGATGAAAAACTAAATGAAGCAAAACAGATATGTTTGCCTGGCTCTTTGAAACGCAGGCAGCAGAATATCTTAATTTCTTTTCTCCCTTTCCTTTCCTGTCTTTCTTGTCACCCAGGATGTAGTGCAGTGCTGTGATCATAACTCACTGCAGCGTCGAACTCCTGAGCAATCCTCCGGCCTCAGCCTCCACAGTTGGTGCGACTTCAGAACCCAGCTCTGCACATGTGTGCCATCATGTCCAGCTATGAATTTCACTACCAATTACTATGTTATCATAAACAGAACCCACTAAGCTTAGGCTATAAACCCAACCCATTAAAAGATATAAAGTGTGAATTTATGCCTCTTCACTCTGTGAGAAGACAAAATTCTAAATTGAAATGTTAAGACGATTAACATTTACAATGTTCTAAGGAAATTATTACCTTCTTTTTTTATAACATGAAAGACAGTACAATCTTCATGAAGAAAAAAGTACCAAGTTAAATAAAAAATAATAGATAAATAAAAAGATACAGTATCTTGGACATGGACTTACTGCCTCTCTAATACTCTTTTCAAATCTATGTTCTATCATGTTCTAACCATATAGACTGGACAAGGTATTTATTCTCCTCGGGTGATAGTTTCCTATTGTGTAAAGAGATGCTAAGTTTTTGGATCTAATATGTTTAGTTGTGGTGAGGGTTAATTAATTAGCATCACGTCCTGCACATTGTAAATACTCAGTAAATCATTACTATTTGGAAGAAATGGCATTTTACAACATACTTAGCATTTAAATTGATGATTCCTTGTGTTTCCATTGAAACTTAAGAAGACATACCAGATTAATTCCATCAGAAACATATCTATAAAATATGACACATATGTAAGATGAGATACATATATCCTATATAAAATAAGACTATTCATTACAATATTAGACAAATTGCACTTGAGAAGAAAAAGCACATTCTGAAGAAAGAAGATTTATAAGTATGCCACATATGCCTAAATTATTTTATTTTAAAAATTGAAACATTTCCTCTGATTATAAAAATGATAAAATTATGATGTAAAATATTATTAATTAGGCAGTATATAAATATATAAAATAGTAACTTTTATTCATACAGTTCAGATATTTCCACTGTCTCCATTTATTAAATTACCACTATAGGCTAGATATTTTTCTATGAATATGCAAGTACATGTCTTTAATGCAAGATTATTTTTATTCATAGTTTTATACATTTTTATTTTAATATATGTCATGAATTTCTAAATACAAATTTATATAATGAATGGAAATATTTCAATTTTGCCATCATCAAGATCTAGTACATTACCAAGTTCACAGACAGTGTTCAATAAATATGCGTGAAGTGAATGAATGCCTGAATATTTGAGCCATCACACCCTTCCTTGGCAATGAACATAGATCTATAGGATTTTAACGAAAAAATTAAATAAATTATATGGTTACACACTGCTTTATCTAATGGATCTACTTTTGAGGAACATTTACATTGTTTCCACATTTTTTTCTACTTTGAGTAACATGACAACGCAGTACATTAATTTACTTACACTTCACTTGGCCAATACCAGAAATTGAGATTCAGAAAGCTGGTGCACCAACTGGCAGCCACAGGGTTCCATTACTTTAACTGCAATCTGAAATCTAAAGAACAAGCACTCAACACCAGAACTGTTGGCTCTGGAGTCACTACACATTTGCTTGACAAGTGGCTACCTTGCCTCTTGTATCTCTTTTCTTCTCTTTTTTCTTCTCCTCTCCTCTTTCCTCCCCTTCTTCTTTTATTCCTCTGCTTACCTTATTTCTCTTCCTCTTCCTTGTTTCTTCCTCCTTTCCCTTCCATGCCTTTCATCTTTCTTCTCTCTCTCTTATTTTAATTCAGTTTCCAATTCAGATCTACATGGACAAATTGGATGAAAGAAATCTAAATCGCACATAGGTCCCTAGCTTCAATGAAATCAAATAACATGCTTCTTTGCTTTCTATCTCTGCAGTACAGGAAGGTCCATAAAAGGAGGTCGGGATGGATGATGGATAATCTATAATGCTGAATATTCCGCACCCACTGTCTCTGACTTTCCAGCCTTAAGTCTGCAGTAAAAGTTTTGCTATGGTTTATCAAAATTTCCACAACATACTTCCAATAATTCTCTCTGGTCTCTTGAAAGGCAATTCCTGTTAGCATCTGACGGTTTCCTTTAATTTGGTTGAAACTGTGTGGTATGTGTCAGTCATTCCAGGTTTTGAGGATGCCATTGAGGCTGTCTCCTCTTACAATGATGAAATAATGGAAATTTATTTCTCTTCACCTGCTACATTTATTTCTTCAGGACAAAGAAGGGCTGTTCTTTTCAGATAACTTCTGTGCTAATCCTTTACAATCTATTTTAGGAAAGCAGTTATGACGATACTTTTTACCAGAAATCACCAATTTAATTTACCAATTTGGTGACACTAATTTTTTTTTTCTGTGTTTGAATGTGAGTTTTGCCAACTATAAAAACAAATGTTCAGCTTCTAAATTAGGTACTTGTAGAAAAATGTGTAGATCAGAACCAACAATAAGTCCATATTTAAGTGGACTAAATGACCTTTAAATTGAGACTTTTAGATCAAGATTTCTCAGCCTCAGCATCATTGACATCTTGAACTGGAAATTTCTTTGCTGTGAGGAGTACCTTGTTCAATGTAGGATATTTAGCAGCATCCGTTGCCTTTACCCAGTACATATAAGTAGCACCCCCAATTGTAACCAAAATGTCTCCAGACATATCCAAATGTTCCCTGGGAGCCATAATTGCCTTTGATGAGAATTACCACCTTAGATGTTACTTTTAGTGTTACTATTAGGCAACTAAATAGCACATTTACAAAGTGGTAATTTCTGGAGTGTTACAGAGTTAACATAATATTCAGACTAAAAAATCATGGCTGAGCCTGGTATCTCACACCTGTAATCACACTTTGGGAAGCCGAAGCATGTGGATCACTTGAGGTCAGAAGTTCAAGACTCACCTGGCCAACATGGCAAAATTCTATCTTCACTAATAATGCAAAAATTAGCTAGGCATGATGGCACACATCTGTATTGCTAGCTACTTGGGAGGCTGAGGCATGAGAACCACTTTAACCCGGGAGGTGGAAGTTGCAATGAGCTGAGATTGCACCACTGCACTCCAGCCTCCAGCCTCTAGCCTAGGTGACAGCGTAAAACTCTATCTAAAAAAAAAAAAAAAAAAATTACAGAAACTGTGGCTCAACTTTCTATTTGGGAAGATACTATAACCCCAAAGAGTTGATAGAGTACAAATACTTACATATGCTTGGATGCACTTGATTCCTCTTCCGTTTGCTTCATGAATGTTAATCTTGGTCCTGATTTGAAAAAGTAAATGAGTGTTTAAAGGAAGCTTCGCTACTTAACAAAATGCATGGTATATGCATGCTAACTTTATTTCTGGATGGAATATATGACTGCCAGTTGTGCTGTACAAAGGCAATCATATTTTTATTTATCATGTACCTGATCAATGAGTTAAAGTACAGATATCCATTTTCACGAATAGAAATCCACTTAGGTAACATTGCTTTTTTATAAATTCAATGTCCTTTAAAAGATGATGCAAAGAAAAATAAACTACACTATGAAATAAGGATCAGAGATGCATTTATAGGAGAAGATATGTATATGCTTAAAATGTTCATCTATTCACTCACTAAACTGGAATTGAGTGCCCTGAAAATAGAGATGGGATTCCAAATTCTATATATTCCAGGCATATCTCAAAATAGTGTGAAATGTAATAACTTCTTGTTTTGGTTATATTTTATTATAAAATTTAGCCTAACCTATCAATGGTAAAATGCAAAGTAAATACCCTAACTTATTAGTATTGAGAATTTTAAAAAATGAGAAATTATGGAACTTATTTTCTAGAAATAATTCTTTATCATATAAATTATATTTAGAAATTGCATTATTTTTTCTTAAAAATTATAAAAATTCAAAAGTTGAAATGGTTGTTTATTAAACATAATAAAATGATATACCATTTTGGTAAATATAATGACAATTTCTGTTTAGATTTAATGATGGACTTAAGTGGGAAGACTTCTCGATGGATAATTTTTGTCAGGAGTTTGGAAATTTTTGTAGAATATTATGAATATATCCACTTATAAAAATAGTATTGAAAGAATAAAACTGTATTTAGATTGCATTTTCTAAAACACAAGTTGATATTAACAATTTAGTAGGAAATTCTCAAAAGAAAAAATATGAGAAAATAAATGCACAAGATAAAAATAATTTTAAAAAGATAAACAAAAAAGGTCTACAAACCCTCTAAATTTAGCACATTTTTCATTTATCTTTACTAAGGCAAGTACTTACATATATTTACATTCATAATTAACGTAGAAAAAAATAGGATATTGCTCAAATATTTGTGTGTCATAGTATCTGACCTTAAATTTATACAGACACATAGAAAAGAGTGTGTGTAAAAGTTTTTGATTCAAATGTTAAGTTTTCAATACAATTAAAATGTTATAGACTCAAGAACGTGGTATAATTGGTGTTAGTTTTAAGAGCCTCACAGAATTTTATGGTTCCCATTACTCCTAGCAATATTGTTTCATAATTATTTCATGGAATTTGCTTTAAATTTGAGTTCAAGCCATTTTTAGACCATAAAAGTAAATGGAACATGCCAATGCAATAAAAATCATTTCCTAACAAAAGCTGAAATTATTCATTTTTATTTTGTATGAAACTTTTAGTATAATGACTTTCCTCTGACATCTGATTAAACACTAAAGTATGCTCTGCTTCTCTGAAATAATGAACTGGAATGAATAAATCTATCTACCAGCAACCTCATTTCACAACAAGTTTTATTGTCTGCCTTTAACTGGAAAGAGATATTAACTTTCTTTTCTCTTATAATCATGTAAACTTTATCCTATAGTGGCTGATTTATAACTTTTAGCCATTTCATTCTGTCCTTTTAAATGTGTGCAAATAATACGTTAAAGAACTGAGCACTTATTTAAATGCAAAGGAAAAATCTTAATGTATAATTTTATGTCCGTATATTTGCAGAAGAGCTAAAAGAAAAATATCCTATGTGTGTACATACATAATTGTTACCTCTCCTTAGAGCCAAGCTGATAATAACATCTAGATCTTTTATGTAATATTCGTATTTGCTATCCTTCCTTCCTTCCTTCCTTCCTTCCTTCCTTCCTTCCTTCCTTCCTTCCTTCCTTCCTTCCTTCCTTCCTTCCTTCCTCCCTTCCTTTCTTCCTTCCTTCCTTCCTTCTTTCCTTCCTTCCTTCCTCCTTCCCTTCCTTCCTTCTTTCCTCCTTTCTTTTCTTCCTTCCTTTCTTTCTTCCTTTTCTTTCTCTTTCTTTCTTTCCTTTTTTTTCTTTTCTTTCTTTTTTCTCTTTCTTTTCTTCTTTCTTTCTCTTTCTTTCTCTTTCTTTCTTTCTTTCTTTCTTTCTTTCTTTCTTTCTTTCTTTCTTTCTTTCTTCCTTTCTTCCTTTCTTCCTTTCTTCCTTTCTTCCTTTCTTCCTTTCTTCCTTTCTCCCTTTCTCCCTTTCTCCCTTTCTCCCTTTCTCTCTTTCTTTTCATCTTTCTTTCTTCAAATGTTTATTGACCTGGGACTCTACTTCAGTGTGGGGGCACAGTGGTAAACAAGACCAGAGAATTCTTGTTTCAATGGAGCTAACATTTTAGTGTAAAGAGGCAGCTAACAAAAGTTAGTATGCTAAATAAATTATTTTAATTATAACTGCCTATAGAAAATAAAAGAGGTAAATAGACTGGAGAGTGAATGTAGAGAGATAAAGTATCTTATTTTCAAAAATAAAAAAGTAACAAAAATTATCTAACATAAAAAAGTAAATGGACTAGAGATACACATAAACAAAGCATAGTTAAGAAATTAGAAGTAGTAGACACATAGTATGAGGAACATAGACTGTCAGTCCATTTTAAATCTAGTTTGCTATGTGAAAAATGCAGTTTTAACTATTTCAGATTTAAAGCACATGACTAAGAAAAATAAATTGCATATGTAAAGGCAGATTAAGATGAAAATCAGTAAAGCTATAGAGCTGAGAGATGCTGCCATATTGCACTAACTATATATTGGTTGTATAATCATCCTTGTGGAGATTGTACTTTTATGAGGGGAGAGTAAAAATGAATTGAGGAAAAATTCTACACGATAAAATTTCCATCCTCAAAATATTTTTTACTTGCATCTAGCTATTTCCTATACTAGAATTCTCTCCCCTACCCCACCACCACCTGACTCACCTATGTCTTTTCCTAATTTACTCCCAAACTCATCATGGCTTAAAGAAAACTGCCAGGAAAATTTTTCCTGATTATTCAAACTACTAATAGGTCAGGGCTTCCATTCTCCTCTCATAGTGTTTCTTGCTTCTGTTTATATCTTTATTTGCATGACTCTATCTAATCCCTGCTTAACACTGAGCAGTTGCAGTATACCCAAGTGACCTTGAGCTAGCTATATTTCTCTTTAAACTAATTTCAACAATTAAAAAACATAAAAATTTTTAAAACTTTCCAAATGAAAACATTCTCATGCAGTAAGGTGTTCTAGAATTATTCAAATTCCTCTCAAAAAGTGTCTCTAATCAACTCAGTTTCTCCTTCCTAGCAACTGCTAAATCTGTCTCTTGCTCTCAGTTGGTCTTAAAATATCCCACTGGGATTTCCCCATCCCCCCTACTCTTTGTGTTAAAACAATAAGGACATTAATTAACAAGAAGTCCAAATGTAGACTGTCTTCCAAGTTGGTGCTGTCTTTCTGTTCCACCATCCTCACCTTACTGGTATTTCCCTTGGGCTTTGATGCCTATAGTTACAAGAAACTGGCTACACAGACAAGCAAGACAATGCTTTTCTCCTCTCAGGTGTCCCATTTAACAGCAATGAAACCTTTCCTAGGAGTCTTCTCACATATGACCCCTCATGTTGCCCAGAATCACACTACATGCTGGTGACCTAACCAGTCACTTGCAAAAGCAATGAGATTACCATAACTAGGTGAGGTCAGTGGTTCACAAAGTGTGATCCCTTGTCAGTGGCAGCATGATCTGGACCTTGTTAAAAATGCAGATTCTCAGGTCTGACTCAATCTGGTGGTGGGACTGTGCAGTCTGGTTTTTTGTTTTAACACATCTTCCAGATGATTCCTATGCAAGATAAAGTTTGAGAAATGACAGTTTAGAATAATAAGGATTTATACTTGAGCTGGGGATGAATTCACCTTATTCAAAGTTATATGGATACTTCAAAAAATCAGGATTTATTCACAAAGAAGTATGCAATGGCTTTGCAATATTGCGGATGTTGTTCAGATTATCAGAAGCTGCACAGAACATTCCACACCCACAAACTCTTCCCTCTGTGACCAAGGTCTCTATATAAACAGTGCCAACTTTGTCACTAATATAACATTGCCTAAAGTATAAGCCTTCTAAGGGCAGGAATCTGGCTTCTCTATCTGAGCCCCTAAGTGGCCCTGTAACTAGCAGTAGGTAGTCTAACCTTTCTAAATTAATGGCAGTTTTTCTCTACAAATGCTTAAATGTCCCATTTTGGTGCTAAGGGATATGGTGAGTGATTCCAGAAACAGGAGAGTTTGAAAATGCATACTGACTTGTCCACTGTTTGGAGCTATGGCAAATATCTAAATCTTTTGATGACTGAGTGTTTCTCCTTAAAAAAAGGGATTTTTCTTTGAAACTAAACCTCCTTAACACAACTGATCTTCAACATATTCTTTCTCCTTTTTTGCCAGTAGAAGTAAATACGCCTCAAAATAATTCAGTTTGGAACCTGAAAATACAAGTCTCTAGTTCAAATGCAGGTTACATAGATAGTGGAAGACAGTACCCTTGATTAAATCCTGGCTCCATGACTTCCTACAGTGTGACTTAGAGAAAGTTACTTATTTTTCCTAGTGTATTTTTTTAATTGAGGGAAAACACACATAACATAACCTTTACCATCTTATGCCATCTTAGCCATGTTTAAGTATACAATTTAACTGTATTAAATACAATTAAAATGTTGTACAATCACATTACCAACATCCATTTCTATAATTCTTTTCATCTTGTAAAACTGAAACTGTATACCTATTAATAAAAACTTCCAAATTCCTCCTTCCCCCTGCCACTGGTAACGACCATTCTGTCTGTCTCTGTCATTATGACTACTATAAGTACCTCATATAAGTGGAATCATAGTCTTTTATGACTGGCTCATTTCACTTAGCATAGTGTCTTCAAGGTTCATTCATGCAGCATATGTCAAAATTTCCTTCTTTCATTAAGGCTTAACAATGCTTCAATTCATGTGTATACGATTTTGCTTATTCATTCATCTACTGATGAACTCTTGGCTGGCTCCCATGTTTTAGCAATTGCAAATAATGCTGCTATGAACATTGGTATAAATATCATTTTGAGATCTTGATTTCAATTCTTTTGGGTATATACCCATAATTGGAATTGCTGGATCATATGATAATCCTATTTTTAATTTTTTGAGGAACTATCATACTGTTTTCTACAGCAGATGCATGATTTTGCATTTCCACTAGCAGTGCACAAGTGTTCTAATTTCTTTATATCCTCATCAACACTTGTTACTTTCTGTTTTATCAATCATAGCCATCCTAATGTGTATGAGATGGTATCTCGTTATAGTTCTGATTTACATTTCCCTAATGATTAGTTGTGTGAGCATCTTTTCACGTACTCATTGGCATTTGTATATCTTCTCAGAAAAAAAAAATGTTTATTTAAGTCTTTTGTTCATTCTTTAAACAGATTCTTGGTTAGACTGCTATTCTTTTTCATAATCACTATTCCTCTTCTGCTTTTCTCTATGTGTTTACCACCCTCCTGTCTTCACAAATAGAAAAATTTAGCCTTTTGAAATACTCAGTTCCAAATATTACCCTAACCTGACAGCAAACTGATATGATTTGACTCTGTGTTCCCACCCAAATCTCATCTTGTAGCTCCCATAATTCCCATGTGTTGTGGGAAGGCCCCAGTGGGACATGATTGAATACAGGGTGGGTCTTTTCCATGCTGTTCTCATGAGAGTAAATGGGTCTCATGATATCTGGTTGTTTTAAAAACAGAGTTTCCCTGCACAGGCTCTTTGCCTGCTGCCATCCACATAAGATGTGACTTGGTCCTCCTTGCTTCAGTCATGATTGGGAGGCCTCCCCAGCCACATGGAACTGTAAGCTCAATTAAACCTCTTTCTTTTGTAAATTGCCCAGTCTTGGATATGTCTTGGTCAGTAGCATTAGTATTGACTAATACAGTGAATTGGTACCAGGGGTGGGGTGCTAACTGAAAAGATAGCCAAAAGTGTGGAAGCAACTTTGAAACTGGGTAACAGTCAGATGTTGGAACAGTTTGGAGGGTTCAGAAGAATACAGAAAATGTGGGGAAGTTTGAAACTTCCTAGAGACTTGTTGAATGGCTTTGACTAAAATGTTGATAATGATATGGACTATGAAGTCCAGGCTGAGGTGATCTCAAATGGAGATTAGAAACTTGTTAGAACTAGAGCACAGGTGACACTTGTTATGTTTTAGCAAAGAGACTGGTGACATTTTGCCGCTGCCCTAGAGATCTGTGAAACTTTGAACTGGAGAGAGATATTTAGGGTATCTGGTGGAAGAAATTTGTAAGCAGCAAAGCATTCAAGAGATACCTCGGATGCTGTTAAAGGTATTCAGTTTCAAATGGGAAAGAGAGCATAAAAGTTTGGAAAATTTGTAGCCTGACAATACAATATAAATGAAAATCCCATTTTCTGAGGAGAAATTCAAGCCTGCTGCAGAAATTTGCATAAATAATGAGGAGCCAAATGTTAATCCCCAAGATAATGGGAAAAAAGTCTCCAGGGCATATCAGAGGTCTTCATGGCAGCCCCTCCCATCACAGGCCTGAAGGCTTAGGAGGAAATAGGAGTTTTATGAACCGGGCCCAGGGTCCCCATGGTGTGTGCAGCCTAGGGACTTGGTGCCCTGCATCCCAGCTGCTACAGCTGTGGCTGAAAGGGGCCAACATACAGCTCAGGCCATAGCTTCAGAGGGTGCAAGATCCAAGCCTTGGCAGCTTCCATGTGGTGTTGAGCCTGTGAGTGCACAGAAGTCAAGAATTTAGGTTTGGGAACCTCTGCCTTTCAGAATATGTATGGAAACGACTGGATGCCCAGCTAGCAGTTTGCTGCAGGGGCAGGGCCCTCATGGAGAACCTCTGCTAAGGCAGTGTGGAAGGGAAATGTGGGGTCAGTGGCCACACACAGAGTCCCTACTAGGGCACTACCTAGTGGAGCTGTGAAAAGAGGGCCACAGTCCTCCAGACCCCAGAATAGCAGATCCACATACAGCTTGCACCGTGCACCTGGAAAAGCCAGACACCCAATGCCAGCCCATGAAGGCAGTCAGGAGGGAGGCTGTACCCTGCAAAGCCACAGGGGCAGAGCTGCCCAAGACCATGGGAACCCACCTCTTGCATCGGCGTGACTGGGATGTGAGACATGAATCAAAGGAGATCATATTAGAACCTTAAGATTTGACTGCTTTACTGGATTTCGGACTTTAATGGGGCCTGTAGCCCCTTTGTTTTGGCCAATTTCTCCCATTTGTAATGGCTATATTTACCCAATGCCTATACCCCCATTGTATCTAGGAAGTAACTAACTTGATTTTGATTTTACAGGCTCATAGGTGGAAGGGACTTGCCTTGTCTCAGATGAGACTCTGGACTGTGGAATTTTGAGTTAATACTGAAATGAGCTAAGACTTTGGGGGACTGTTGGGAAGACATGATTGGTTTTGAGATATGAAGACATGAGATTTGGGAGGGGCAATGGGAGGAATAATATGGTTTGGCTCTGTGTCCCCACCCAAATCTCATCTTGTAGCTCCCATGATTCCCACCTGTTGTGGGAGGGACCTGGAGGAGATGATTTAATCATGGGGGTGGGTCTTTCCTATGCTGTTCTCATGATAGTGAATGGGTCTCATGAGAGCTGATGGTTTTAAAAATGGGAGTTTCTCTGCTCAAGCACTCTTTGCTTGTTGCCATCCACATAATCTGTGACTTGCTCCTCCTTGCCTTCTGCCACAATTGTGAGGCCTCCCTAACCATGAGGAATTGTTAAGTCCAATTAAACCTCTCTTTCTCTCTCTTTTTTTTTTTTTGTAAATTGCCTGGTCTTGAGTTTGTCTTTATTAGTAGAATGAAAAAATAATACACAAATGTACAGCTGTCAGGTTAGGGTAATATTCCCCATCATTTTGTCCCCGTTACCCAGCATGTTGGCAGGTTCATCAGAGCTATAAATGTCAAATTACCATTCATGAATAAGGAAAAAAGGAAATCAATTGAAATTCAAGAGATCAGCTTTATAGGAAGAACCTCAGCATTTGCTTTTGCTGCTTTTTTTTTTTTCTTTTTGCACCAGAATATTTAAGAACAAAAAATTAATGAGCACTGTAGCAGGAGGGAATGGCAGTTGTAAAGTCTCTACTAGAGATTCAAACTTTCTTTTGGCAGAGTTTGGCAGTGGTACAGAGCCAAGGCCACTTTGAACAATAGTTATTATTAATCCTGAATCCAAGGACTTTCAATTTTCTAAAAAAATATTTGAGACTTGACCAATTGATCAGTAGTATTGATCCCAAAATAACTGAAGAGAAAAGCTGTTCCAGTAATCAGTGTATTGCCTCTCAGCACCACATTCACACTTCAATACTTTCTCCGTAATGATGTACGGAATTCTGTCAAGTATTTCCCTTTTACAGTGAGCATGCATGGTGTTAACCTTTGAACACAGCAGGGAAAGGGGACTTCTCTTTTGGGTGCTGATTGCAGCATTGCTGGTCAGCAATGCGGGTATGAGGACATTGGGTTGTATTTTGTTCCAGTAACACACCTGGAAGACAAGGCCCCTCAGCCTCAAACTTGCATCCGCAGGAGGCGGGTTGATCACCTTCCTGTGGTCTTCCCTTTGTGTAGGACCCTGTCCTCTGGGAGGTTTGTTTTCTGCCTTCCCAGTGACAGTGCAGCAGCCCTAACCCTGGCAGCTATACAGTGGGCAACCGCTCCTTCCCAGTGAGGACGCCTGAATTCCAACTTTGAAAAAGGTCTCCCGTTTCTGGTTTGGTCTTTCTTGGGTACTCTTCTTCAGTCCTAGGATTGGATTTTTCCAAATATTCACAATTGCCAAGAAATCACAGTCAACTAAAAACTGAATGAATTTCTTATATCTAATGGATTTCAAAAACCAAATCACCAAGACCTTTGAAATGTGTGTAGAAAACATATAGTTAAAAGATATTTAATTTTTAGCATTTTGCTATTGTCTGCAGGTCTCCAAAATAAAAATACCAAAGCCCTACCAAAATATTAAATCTAACCCAGTGAAAACTAAAATTGATCAGAGTTAAATGATGAAACCATGTTACAATGATTTCTTTTTCTTTTTTTTCAAATGTTAATGACTTTAATTTCAAAGAAACTATGTGGAAAGCTATGGAATTTTCAGTATTAAAATGATGCAGACTGTACTTAAAAATTAAAATTGGTCAAATTTAATAGTAGTGATTGAAAACTATTTCAATGTTAATACCTTATATCTTTCTCCACATATATTTTCCATAACATTGGGATTAAAACTACTAGGATTAAATTTTACAACACAAATTTTGAAATTGCTAATATTTAAGCTCTATTCTTCTCTCAGTTACCTGGGCTTAAATAAACTTTCATCTCCCTAGGGGCTTACTGACATACTACTAAAATGTTCTGAGTTGTCTGCTACTTCACTATGACCAGAGATTGCTACTTAGGATGTTATTTTAAATGTCAGTTATCTATAAAGACAGTAAATGTGGGTGGGAGAGAGAGAGAGAGAGAGAGAACATTTGATCATCTGCTTTGTAATTAATTGGGTCTAAATTTCAAATAAGTAATATTTGCTATTTTTTATTTGCTAGTCAATAAGTTCATTCACCCTTCCCTGCTGTGAAGAATCAACATTTCTCAAGTAAGACTAATGACTTACTTCTACTGTGTTTGACTATGATTTAATAGACACAAAATATGTCCTCTATTGTCTTTCTCTTTATTCCAGTAATATGAATTTCCTTGTTAAAGTTAAAAAAATAAGACCCTCCTGAAACGAGCGAATTTGGATAAAATGGAAGCATGAATTATCAAAACAAAGCAGAGCCAAAATATTTTAAAATATAATAGGATTGATTGAATAGTATATTTTTCATTCAGCTATCTGGGACTTTTTTGAAAGCTACTGCCTAAAGTACATTCAGAACAGCCTGTGGATAGAGTCTTCTTTAGGCCTGGAATCCTATTTCCTAAGTCCTAATGCTGAATTTTCATGTCGCCAAACCCAGTCATTTTAGCAGTTCTTTGTGGGCCACTTATTTAAAGCAGGTTTTCAGTATTTCTGGAGGAGCAGAATAAAGCAAAGAACATTTTTTTCTATGTCTATTTTGCACGATTTATTTTTGTAAACATACAGAAACATAAAAATAAAAAGTAGCATGAGACAACCTCAAAGAAGTATGATAGTTTAACTTAATCTAAACAACCTCATCTGAATATTAATTTCTTAGATTTTTAGCTACTAGTAATTTTTCTATTTTAAAAATTGGAAACATTCATATAGCTTCTTGTGTCAAAGTGCTTTAGAGTGAGATTTTTATCTTTTATATGACTTTCCTTTGATGTCTATTGGAGACATATTTTCTGCAATGCAGATCAGCCTGCATTTGCATTTAGCACCCAAGTGGGGGTGTCTGTGGCTTTCTGTAGCAGTCTAAATTCCATTTTTTTCCACATCCTCATTAACACTGCAGCATCTTTGAGGGAAGTTTGACTGAGTTGCCTCAATTAGAATGGGATGCTTAAGGTCCTCAGGCCTTTTGGTCATGTATGTCTTTACACGGTGCTTTCCCATCCAACAGAGGGTAATGCCTGAGTTGCAATGAGTTAATCTTTCAATAAAGACAGTGTAGCTTAATTTGGAATAAAAATGATTGCCGTTAATAAGCTTAACTTTCCACCAATCCAGATTTCTTTAGAGCAATCCCTCTGGGAATGTACATTAGACTGCCTTTGACAGACTGCAAATTTGGAAACCCATAACTCTATAAAAAGTTATAAATATTTTGTTATGTATTATGAGTCTATTTATTATGAATATAATAGCTTAAAACATATCACAAAAAATAACATTATTTATGAATAAAAATGTGTGAATTACCAAGTGGAAAATTTAAGGATTAATATTAATACCCTTTATAAATTTTGATTAAATCTAAACTACTGAATTTTCTCTGAAAATTGAAATGCATATTGCATATGTAGAAAGAAAAATATTTCCACTTATTCTTAAATTTTTGAAAAATGTTTCTTATCAGTTTCTCATATATGGGTAAACATGATCATGAAAATATATTGTAGACTCAGGAAGTACATACCATTAATGTGAGAAATAGAGTGGTATGTCAAGTTTTTTCATAGTCTTACTGAATGTATGAACCACCTCCTTAATAAATGCTCAATCCCACATTCACATAAAATTTTATAGATCCGTCTGTTGTCAACTGTCTTTACCTCTTGATGACCTTTTGAGTTCCCATGATCTCCAAGTGAAGATATTGCGTATTCATAATGCTGCTTAATCAGAAGAAAGGGATTATTGTCATCTTTGCGCTCTCTACTTATTGACTAATTTATTTTGGAGAAATCATCACTGCTATTTGAGAAAAACATATCCCTAGTTATTAAAAAAAAAGGTACAGTGTAGATTTGGTCACTTAGAATAAGTATTACATCAGCTATTTTAGATTATCAAATGCCTACTTTTAACATAGAAAAGCACATATCTGATATAATTTTGCACTCTGCAAACTCATGGATAGAAAAGCAGCACAGTGTTATTAAATTTTAATTGGGTACTTCAGAAGTGTACCCTGAGCCCCAAACCACTTATGTTTATTAGTATGAAGTATCCCTCTTCAAACATGAAATAGACCACATTTTATTGCCTCTCATATTATTACTTTTCATTTTGTGAGAATAAAATTGAAAACATGGCCTATTTCCCTTTGTCTGTCAGTATCAAATAATTGTATTATAGAACTAATTCAATGTAAGTGGCTAGAATCAATTAATATAAAGTTTTTAATCCATCAAGGAAAAATTTAGTAAAGCACATTTATTAAAATATTTTGATAACAAACCCAAAATAATAAAAATATATTAAAAACAACTAATGTTTGAGCCTACTCTATATTGCATATTGTTATTATATTAAGCATATTGCCCCATATCTATAAATAACTTTTCAAATAAAATGGATTCCATTTTACAGGTGAAGAAATTGAGAAATAGAAATGTCAGACGACTTGCTCTGGTGTCAAACCATAATGACAAACAAATTTTATCTGACTCCAAAAATTGTATCTTCCTCTTATGTAATGCGAACTCTGTAAAGGCGAATAAATACTTGATTAGGAATTGTATTGTGTCTGACTTGTTTGTGTTAATGAATGTAATTTTGAGCTTAAATTCTTTTTCTATCTATACAATTTTGAAAATAAATTTTACTATTATAAAATAGTAAATGAATTTTTAAAGATTATAATCACAGTCAGCAGTTTGTCTCTTTGTAAAAAATTAGATAAAATGTGCATATCATAAATTCCACCCTTCAAAGTGTAAAATTTAGTGGTTTAGGTATAGTCTCAAATTTGTGCAACCCACACTGTATATAATTCCAGAATATTCTCAACATTTAAAAATAAATTATGAACCTGTTAGCACTCAGTAGCAATTTTCCCACTCCTCATCCTCTGGCAACCATTCATCTTATTTATGTCTCCATGCATTTGCCTGTTCTAGGCATTTCATAAATGTAATCATATAATATATATTTTGTTGTATCTGACTTCTTTCAACAACTATAAACTTTCAAAGATTTATTAATGTAGCAGGTATTAGTAACTATCCCTTTTTTAAGGCTGAATAATAATCCATTGTATGGATACACCACATCCTGTTTTTCCATTCACCAGGTTTTGGATATTTGGGCTGTCCCTAATTTTTGGCTATTTTAAATAATGATGCTATGAACATTAGAATATGCATTTTTTTGTGTGTGTGCCTATGTTCTGAGTACTTTGGGTATATACCTAGGAATGGAATTGGATGAATCATATGAAAATTCTGTTTAATTTATTGAGAAATGATCACTGTTTTCCACAGCATTGCAGCATTTTAAATACCCACACAGAGTCTACAAGGGTTTCATTTTCTTTGCATTCTTTCTAACATTTGTTATGAGTATTATCTGTCCTTTTGATTAATAGCCATCTTAGGGTACGTGAAATGGTATCTCATTATGGTTTTAATTTGCATTTCCTTGATGACTATTAATGTGGAGCAATGTTACATCTGCTTATTGGCTATTTATTTGTCTTTTAAAATAAAACATATATCTTATTTTTTTGCCTAATTTTGATTAGGCTAGTTTTCATTAGTAAGTTTTTTTTTATGTGTAACAGATATATCTAACAAATAAAAAAGTCTTATTAGATACAAGTCATGAATATTTTCTTTCATTCTGCAAGTTGCCTTTACACTCTTTTAATAGTGTCTGTTGATATACAAATATTTAATTTTGAAGTATAGTTTATTAACTAATCAATTTATGTATGTATTTATTTAGCTTATGCTTCAGGTATTATATTTAAGAAACTGTTGCCTCAAAGCCAAGGTTATGAAAATTTAAACCCATGTTTCCTTTGAAGAGTTTTAAAGTTTTAGATCTTGCATGTAGGTTTTTAATTCATTTTGAGTTAACTTTAGTATATGATATGAGATAGGGGTTAATATTCAATTCTTTGCCTGTGGCTATTTTGTTGTCCCACTGCCATTTACTAAGAGATTATATATTCTCAATGAATGGAAATATCAATTCCTTTTCAAATATCAATTGACCATACACTGAGAGTGATGGCTCATGCCTGGAATCCGAGTACTTTGGGAGGCTGAGACGGGTGGATTGCTGGAGGTCAGGAATTCAAGACCATCCTAGCCAACGTGGCGAAACCCCATCTCTACTAAAAATACAAAAATTAGCCAGGTGTGTTGGTGCATACCTGTAATCCCTGCTACTCAGGAAGCTGAGGCATGAGAATCTCTTGAACCCAGGATGCAGGGGTTGCAGTGAACTGAGATCAGGCCACTGCACTACAGCCTGGCTGAGAGAGTGAGACTCTGTCTCAAAGAAAAGGAAAAAAAAAAAAAAAATCAATTGACCGTAGATGTGTCAGTTTATTTCTGGACTCTCAATTTTATTGCATTAATTTTCGTTAATTTTCCCTATTTTTTTATTCTCTGTCTCATAAATTTTCACTCTAATCTTTATTATTCCATTACTTAAGCAGTTTGGGTTAGTTTTTCCTCTCATTCTAGTGTCTTAAGATAGAAACCTATGTGATTGATTTCCAACCTTCTATTTTAATATAGACAATTACAGTATTCCATTTCCCACTAAACACAATTTTAGCCGATATCCATAAGTTTAGGTATACCGTGCCTGTATTTTACTCATCTCAAAGTATGTTCTAATTTCTCTCGTGACTTCATCTTTGAACTATTGGTTATTTAGAAGTATGTTGCTTAATTGTTATATATTTATACACTTTCCAGATTCCCTTCTGTAACTGATTTCTAATTTTATTCCATTATTTTTGACAAGATACTTTGTATGATTTCCTTGTTTTAAAATTGTATTAAGACTTTTATTAATGCCCTAAGGTATAGTCTATTCTGAACAATGTTCCAGGCGCACCTCTGAGTGTCATCCTCATGTCTTCTGAATTTTATAGTTTCTGACAGTAAATTAACTAACAGTGTTACTGAGAATTCCACGTAGTAATGAATCATTACTCTCCTGTTGCTTCCAAATTTTCTCTTTGCTTTTAACTTTCAACTGTTTGATTCTGATGTGTCTAGTTGTGGCTTTCTTTGAGTTTTTCTATTTGAAGTTGGCTGATTTTTTTAGATGTGCAGGTTAATTTTTAATCAACTTTGGGAATTTTTTTTAGTCATTATTTCTGTAACTATTCTTTCTGCCCCTTTCTTATTCTGCCTTCTAGTGGAACTCATATTATGAGTATGCTTATATATAGATAGCCCCCAACTTCCAATGGTTCAACTTATATTTTTTTCAATTTTAGGATGGTGCAAAAGGAATACATTTTCATTATGTTTCTTGACTTATGGTGGGGTTAAATACGGATAAAACCATCCTAAGTTGAAAATATTATAAGTCAAAAACTCAAAACTCAAAAAACTAAAAAAAAAAAAAATAGGATATATACATATATATCTATTAGTTCCGTCCCTCTATAGACCCCTAATAAACAAGTCAAACCTGCTTTCCAACCTCTCTGGTGAATTATTTCAGTTGTTCTTATTACCTCCAAAATTATCTATATTATTTGTACTAGCATTTTCTTTTTATTGGTATTCTCTGTTAAGACACCGTTCTCATACTTTATTTCTTTACCATAGTTTCCTTTAGTTCTTTGAACATATTTAAAACAGTATATTTAAAATATTTGTCTAGTAATCTCAGTTTCCTCAGAGACAATTTTAGTTGACAGCATGTTTTTCCTCTTTATGGGCCTTGCATTCTTATTTCTCTTTGCTTGTATTACAACTTTTTGGCTAAAAATTTGGTATTTTTAATATTATAATATAGTGGCAACTTTGGAAACCACATTACCCCCGTTACCAGGGCTTTTATGTTGTTTTTCCTGTTGGTGTTGCTGTTGCTACTGTTTATTTATATAATTCTTTTCATGAATAAGTTCTGTAAATTCTATATTCTTGGTCATGTATGGCTGCTAAAATCTCTGGCCTGTTTGCTTAGTGGTCAGCTAATAATTGGACAAAATCATCTTAAATTCTTGGAATCAGTAAGCCTTTGCTGACTTATTGCAATTTGTCAAATAATCCTTGCTCAGGGACTCTATTTGCATTTTGGGGCCTGATTTCAGTACTCAAGCAGGCAGGTTTACTACTATGTCTGAGTCTCCCTTTTTCATTTATGTAGACTCTCAAGGTCAGCCATAAGTGAGAGCTTAAAGACTTCTCCAGTCTTTGGGAGCATCTGCACAGCCATGTGTATATACAGCCCCATGTGTGGAAGTGGCCCCCTAGATTCCCAAGAATGTGACAAAGTTTTTCAAAGTCCCATATGGTCATCTCATTTTCCAGATTTTCGTTTTAACTGTTTTCACCAGCTTGTGATTTGCCCCAATTCATTTTGCTGCTTCCTAAGGTTGTTATGTTAAGCTATTGACGCTGACTGTTTTCAACAAACATCTCCCAGAAAAAGACTGTTTGTATTGGACAAACTTTGAATCAGGTTAAATTAAGATAAGGCTGGCAAGTGGAATTTTTCAGGGAACTATTATATAGGTAACCTTAGGACTGTTTTCTGGGATGGGGCTTTGTGGGACCACTAACTGTATTCTGCCACCTCAAGTGGTTAATAGACTTCTGTTTTTCACTGTAATTATGGAGCTGTTAGTTTTCAAGGCTACTATGGCACTGGGGAGAGGAGGACATAAATAGGACACGTTAAGACATGACAACCTTCCTGCTCTTACTGAGAGTTACCAATTATGGTTTTCTTAATTAAATGCTCCCCAGATTGTTGCAAGTCTCTGGTTCATTTGTACCGTTCTAAAAATAAGTTGATTTTGAAAATGTTTGGCAATGTCTTTATTGCTTTTATAAAAGAGAAGATTTTCAAAGGTCCTTACTTAACCATTTCTGTCTATATCATTCACAGTTTTTTAAACTATAACATGGAAATTATGTTAAATGCCTTTATGTTTATTCAAAGTTACATGTTCAACAATTAATTTATAAATGACTAGTGCTTTCTGAAAAATCAAGTAAAAAAACACAAAATCAGAAAGAGTTCTAATGTTAAGTGTATGTTTGAATTGAATTTGGAAAAGCATTTACTACATGGGAATTTAAATCCAATATTTAATTCTAAAGAAAGAAATAGAACTAAATATAAAACTGGTTACTACAATTATATGTAATTTGGTTGTTATGTGATAGTTTCTGAGTTGAGACAGGTTTCATTTTTAGAAGTAACCTTGAATAAAGTTGGAAATATCCTAAATCAAGCCAAGTGCTAAATCAGGCTCAAGATCTAATTGTTATGTTATGTTTCCTAAAGTGCTTATTAACTATACTATGATTCAGGTTTCTTGGCGATGTTGTCTAGATAAATTCTAGTTTGATATCTCTTAGGTCTTTAAGCTAAATGTGCTGAGTTCTATCTCCACCTGCTATACAATGTTATAACTAAATAAACAAAGGGATTTTAACTGTTCTTAAGTGTTTTTACCATAAAGTATGCATAACATTTTTATATTGACCAGGAAATTTAAAGAAAATGATTGCTCCATGGTTTCTCATTTCTATTGGTTGAATGAGTAGGCCTTTCTTTCAAACACAAAAATGGCAGATTGCAACTCCCCGGCATCTCTATTTGGAATCTTAGCAATTCTAAAAACGAACACTGCTGATAGGCTTCTATGTAAATTTCTAACATTTGCTATTCTATTTTAATAGCTGAATACATTGGAAGACTAGGAAATCGCATCATCAGTGTAGGTAAGGAATTTATTTGGCAAAGGGGAAGCTGAAGATTATCCTGTCTATATAACAAGTGCACAAAGGTAACTGCAGTATGTAACTAGCAAGATAAAACCAATTATTAATATGACCATTCTGAATTACATTTGATAATGGCCTTTTTATTTTAATTTCAAATAAATTTTGCATCACAATCTCACTCTTAAATCCAAAGTAGGACTATTATAATGCTTTTGGCTTGAATGAAACATCCAGGGTTGCCAGGATACCGTTGTAGGTTGCTGGCCAGGGCAGTAGACTATTGTTAGTTGAGCTCCTAACTGGCCTCAGTGGTAATCATGGTTTCCTCTAAGGCTGAAAATTCAGCCTTTAAATTCAGTAATATTGAGACAATATGTTTTTCTACTAGCTCTGGATTTTAATTATTCACTGTTTCTTCTTAAAAGTCGAACACTGTTTATTGCTGAACCACTTAGTGCTGAAAAGCTAGCTGAGTTACAAAAGAGATTCTTTCTGTTTATCTACTTGATTAACATGGCTCATCCAATTCAGTAAGGTATGGTTATTACACCAAATTAACCTTTCTTATCTTGCCTGCATTCTTTGTATATTTGTGAGAACGAAAAGTGGTATAATAAACTCCTTTTGAAATATGTGTATATTTAACTATGAGTAATATATATAATATATACTTTTCACACATATGAAAAATATATTCTATATATCAGTTGTATATGTATGTGCATGTTTGTGGTGTATATGTATGTCTGTGCATTTCTCTGCGTGTGTTTGGTATATCCTAGACTCTGTATTTATTATTTTAATGCCTGATATAAATCGTTTGTTTTAGAAATGGTTATTAATTACCTAATTAGAGCAACATGTAGTGGTAAGTAAGATCACTTACCACTACACTCTTCAAGTCCCTACACTCTTCAAGTTTATATTCTGGTGGCGTAGGTAGAAATGATCAGTATTAGTTTTTGGTGGGGCAGAGAGAAAGACATCCTCTAGTGTATGGTGCTTTGACATGCTGAGCACTATTTAATTCAAGGAAATTTACAGACCTTAGAAGCTGTCTTAAAACCAAGGACTTTCTAACCTTCCCTTGTATCCTCCCCAACACCCCACCCCATCCCACTTTCTCAAGTGGAGGGAAAAACTCTCTCTGAAACTTTCTTTATCTGACTGAGGAAATATACTTCCAAAAGAAATAATTGTCTTAAACCCCCCTCCCTGGGAATTTCATTAAATAATCAGAAAAGATTAATCACCAGCGAAAAAAAGAGACTAAAATTCATCACCACGGCCAGACGGACTTTTCATCTATTTGTCCTTCTAAGGGTGGCTCTGAGAGATTAGTTAAGAGAACTTGTTTGCATTATAAGGTAACCTTTGTTCACAGTGCAGTTCTACCCCTCACCTTCCTGTCAGTCCCATTCAGTTTCCAAAAAGAATCCTTTACTAACTACTGTCTGCTCTTTGACCCCATTTATTTTCTCTTAAAATAATTTACCACCCCTCACAATTGCCCACATCTCTGAGTTCCCTTTTCCCTCTTGAAAAGGGGATTTAAGCCTCAATCATCCAGTCCTTCTTCGAACCTCAGATTTGTGGGACCCTCATGTACATGTGCATGTTAAAATTTTGTATGCCTTTTCTTCTGCTAATTTGTATATTGTTAGTTTACTTTTGGAGGGTGACTCAATTATTGAAAATTCAAAGAGAAAGTTTAAACTTTCCTATATTTCTTACTGCTACTATAAAAGCTACTACAGATTTATTCACTTAAACTAATACAAATATTCTCTTGTAGTTGTGGAGGTCAGAAGCCTAAAGTTAAGGTAGAAATTCCTTTTAGAAGCTGAAAAATGAAACTTATGACTTTATTCTCAAATTACTCCAATTTTTTCCTTCCATCATTGCACCTACTATTATACACTGTAATCCTCCTGCCTTGTTATGACATGGTATGCGCCTGTATAATCCAGGATATTCTGCTTATCTCAAAATCCTTGATCACATTTGCAAAGTCCCTTTCACAATGTGAGGTAATAGGTTCAGCAATTAGGACATGACATATTGGGAGAGAGGGTTATTTACTTTAGTAAGCAAATAAAATTTTAAGATACAAAATACTATCAGGTAAACAATAATATTAAGTGTTACTGATAAAAAATAAACAAGATGAAGAACTATAGAACAGTGGCCAAAAAATATAGTATGATCGGAGACATGAAGAAGGAATATTGAATAAAATCTTGCATAAAGCAAGGGAAAGAAACAGTAGACGATTTGGCAGAAGTGAATTTCAGCAAAGGAAACAGCTGGTGCAGGGGTTCTAATTCAGAAACAAGTTTGGCATGTTCAGGAATCAGCAGGAAGAGCAGATTGAGCAAGGGCAATGGAAAGAGAACAGGTCACTCAGGTTGGTAGAAAACAAACAAACAAAAAAGAGCTTTGTAGGCCATGGTCAAGACAATCATTCATTAGTAACTCCATGCTCATGACATGTGCAATCTATCATTTTTCTGGTGCAATTCTGAACTCTGCTTGCTGCTATAACCTTTATCTGCAGAAATGAACCACTGGGCTTGTGAGGGAGACTAACAATGCAGCATGATGTCTAATGTTCTCTACTTTCGTATAGCAAAAGACTCTCCTGAAGTGATAATTCCTATGCTTTTGTTAAATTGGCCTGCAGAGAAAGTCATAGTCTATTTATGTGGCTAGAAATGGAGAAACACTAAAATTATGTAGCATGAGATTATTCTTAGCCAGAAAATAGAAATTTGAGGTAAGTTACTTTTCAGAAAACTGAATTCAGTAGTGACTCAAATTTATGACTTAAAACAAGTCTAACATATTCTATATTTTGTGAAACTGTTTTAGTTTCCTAGACAATGCCAAACTGTGCAGCAGGTGAGAGCTAAAAGCTTAGAGAAAGTTGAGAATTGGTTAATATCCTATTTCAAAATAGACAAAAGGTACAAATGATTTTAGACTTCAGGCATCATCATGCTATATTAATCAACAGCACAATCTAGTCATTTTTTTCTAAATATCTTTACATAGAAAATGCTTCCCCATTACAAACATTTGATTCTAAGACACCATCATCTTTCATCCATCAGTTACTGAAGTCCCTCACTCAGGTTTTCTCACTGACTACACAACCATACTTTTTGACAGCCCAATTTCTTTCCCACAGCATAGATCATCTTTTATAAATAAAACCATAATTTTAAAAATACATCATATACTTTTTACCCTTAAATCACTTAGCTCCTTCTTAATAAGGTTGCAATAAAATCATAATTTTTCACATGTCCCATAAGGCATTACAGAAACTTATTGTCATTAATACCCTCTTATTACAGTTTCAAATAAACATGCTTTTCTTTCTGTCTGGTGCTGTACCCAAGCTGTTTCTTCTTTTTCAAGGCTGATTATCTTCTGATACCAATTAACAATTGCTAGTCATTAATGATTGATCTCAATGGAAATACCACCTTCTCAAAGAAACCATTTCTAGAAGATGACCCACTGTAATGTGTTTTTATGTCTCTGTATTTCTTCTTCATTGACAATTTCACAACTGCTACCTACAAGATTCTTAATGGCTTGTGTGTTTCTGTATGAAGCATAAGACTGTAAAATCCTTGATCATAAAATACAAATCTGTCATATTTACCCAGTTTCCCTGAGACTTTAAATCCCAGGACAGCCAGAAAGATCTATTTTTACTGAGTAGTGTATTTGCAGTTTCTAGCATGGTACTTTCATACAGCAGACATTAAGGAAATATTTGTTGAATTGATAAATAATAAATGAAAAGGCCCAGTGGGGTGGCTTACACCTATAGTTCCAGCACTTTGGGAGGCCAAGGCAGGGAAATGGCTTGAGCTGAGGAGTTTGAAACCAGCCTGGGCAACATAGCAAAACCCCATCTCTAAAGAAAAATACAAAAAATAATTGGCTGGGCATGGTGACCTGTGCCTTTAGTCTCAGCTACGCTGGAGGCTGAGGTGAGAGGATCACCTGAGCCCAGGAGGTTGAGGCTGCAGTGAGCCATGATCACACCACTACACTCCAGCCTGGGTAACAGAATGAGACCCTGTCTCAAATAAATAAATAAAATAATAAATGAATAAGTGAAAGAAGACAACATGCCTACGCTCTAATACAGTGGGTCATTAAATCCACTATCTGCACATTGAAAATGAAGTTGGAGGCTATTGGCTGTTTTCATTATCCTTCCTATTCTCCAGTTTTCATATGAAAGCTCAGGTTTCCATTCACACAGTTTGTATAGTGTGAAGACCTATATGTAAATATTTACCTGAGATAACCGTTTGTATTAAGAACTGCCTATTATTTGACATGGGTCAAACAAAATGTAAGTTCAAGTAGAGGTTTAACAAAAATGGTGCCAAAGTTGAATATATATTCAATATTCACAATACATATTCACTCACAAATATACCACAAGGTTTTAGATTGCAATTTAAAAGCCTGAAAGAATAAAGAGGCATATAACATGCTTACTAATATACAAGATAAATTGTGGTTGCTTAATTTTGGTTTAACTTTTCACTTAAAAGAAAGAATCATTCACAGACAGAATGATACAGACAGAAATACCTGTTTCAAGTATCCAACTACTTAATAATAAAAAATATGACACATCTAAAAATAAATATTTGGATTTTACTTAAATTGCCTGGAGCATAAAACTTATTTTTTCTATGTTATTTTTCTAAAGCATTGGATATGCTTTTCTGCACCAGACACATTAATGAAAGTATCTCAGAGACTGTAAAAATACCCTTTCCATTTTATTTTTTAAGAAATTGCCATGTAGTTCTAAATGTATAGCTTCAGGTAGAATAGTAGTAATATTTTTTTTGTTTGTGGTTTAAACAATTATTTAGTTTTTGAAAAATCTGGTGCCAAGACACAAGATTTGTGTATTTTTTTTAAATAATAACCTATTTCGAGTCTGTGTTTAAAAATTATATTTTCCAAGTATTGCATTATTGGAATACTTAAGAGTAATTTAGAGAAAAAAGATTTCTAATTTGATACAATTTTTCTTGGTTTCACTGTGTGAAAAGAAACAAATATTTCACAAAAGTGGGAACTTTGCCCATTAACTCAAGAAATATGTATTTCAATGACACCTCTGTGGTCTTTTCTAGAGATAGAGTCCAAAATTCCCTCATATTTTTAGATTATGCAATTAATAAAAACAACCTCTTTAATTACAGTTTTCTACACATGATAATATAGGATATCCTACATTTTTATAATATATATATATCATAGTTTCTAGTTTTTACAAAAGTTGTTGTGGGAAGTTTTAATAAGCTGATGGTGTTCTTTTGATTCATATGAAAGTTGATTGCCTTTTCTTTTCCCTCTATTCAGTGTATGGTGTGTATTTTTCTTATATGCCATGGGTACCATTTTCCATTTTTCAAATTGAATGATAATTTTCTGAAAATTGGTTTTATATTTTGGTAAGCAGTACTTATTTGTTGTTGTTTCAAACTCAAGTTTATGAAGAGATCCATCATATTGAGTTTCCTATTGATAATTTAAAATGTTGGCCACTCATATCAGATTGTATGTCATTTTTGTTGAACCTCTACTTGAACTTATATTTTTTCTGTATTTTTTATGTGAGGGTAATTATTCTTGCTTTTTATTTGATATGAAATAGCCTTGTTATTTTACATTTTGAAAATTCAGAGAAGCTTAATTTGATATCAAATAAAGTTTGTATTTGACACAGGAAAAAGCATTCTCTAGTGTACGATTTAAATATATTTGTCCTCATATACAGAAAGTTCTTAATTAATTTACAATCTACATGCCTGATGTTTAAAATTATAACATTTTTTGTGTTTTTAAAAAGATGAACTTTATATTCTACTGTTCTTTCTTGATTGGTAATTTTGGGTGTGATTTCATAAATAGAAATCAGTAGGAGAAAATATTTAATGTATTTTCACTCCTTAAAAAGTTAGAACATAGTTTTCACCTTACAGCAAGGGACAGGAAGTGATGGAGGACTGTGTTAGCCACAAGAAAAATCTAAATACAATGAATCACCTGATCATTACATAATACGCAATTTCTATTATATTTCCCTTTTCTAGGTTCTGTTGTTGTTCTAACCCATAGTTCTTTGAAGTTTTCTGTGAATTTGCATAACCAAATAAGAATGCATTTTTACTCTGAGTAGAGCTTACTACCTCTAAGCATTGCATTCTGATTCTTGAAATCACTTGGATGGAAAGAAGTGAGAAGGTATTCTTCAAGTGGGATGGTTTAGCTAAATTGTCCATTTATTAGGAATAAATGAGAAAGATACATCTTTAAATAAAGAATCTACTTTATTAGCAATTTTTAAATATGTGACATATTGTTACTAACCATAGTCACCATGATGTACAACAGATATCTTAAGCTTATTCCTCCTGTCTAATTGAAATTTTGTGTTGATTGACCAATGTCTCCCCAATCTCCTACCCTCCAACCTCTGGTAACCACCATTTTACTGTCTATGAGTTAGATTCCACATACAAGTGAGATCATGCTGTATTCGTCTTTCTGTGCCTGGTTTGTTTCACTTACCATGCTGGTTTCCAAGCTCATCCATGTTATATGTTAAATGACAGGATTTCTTTTTCTTAGGCTAAATAGTACTCCATTGTGTATATATATCTTTATCTATTCATCCATTGACGGACACTTAGGTTGTTTTCATACCTTGACTATCATAAATCATACCGTAATGAATATGGGAGTGCAGCCATCTGTTTAACTTAATACCCTTTCCTTTAGATATATAGCCAGTAGTGGGATCCATAGTGGCTGTACTAATTTACATTTTCCCACCAACGTTGTACAAGGGTTCCCTCATCTTTGCATCCTCACCAACACTTAATTATTGTCTTTTTAATAGTAGCCACTCAAACAGGTGTCAGAGGATATCTTATTGTGGTGTTACTTTGGATTTCCCTAATGATTAGTGATGTTGCACTTTTTCTCATATACCTCTTGGACTTTTGTGTGTCTTCTTTTGAAAAATGTCTATTCAGGTTCTTTGTCCTTTTTTCTTCTTTCTTTCCTTCTTTTTTGACAGTCTCACACCATCACTCAGACTGGAGTGCAGTGGTGCGATCTTGGTGCAACCTCCAATCCTAGGTTCAAGTGATTCTCCTGCCTCAGTCTCTCGAGTAGCTGGGACTACAGACATGCATTGCCATACCCAGCTAATTTTTGTATTTTTAGTAAAGATGGGATTTTGCGATGTTGGCCAGGCTGGTCTCGAACTCTTGGCCTCAAGTGATCCACCTGCCTCAGACTCCCAAAGTACTGGGATTACAGGCATGAGCCATCATGCCCAGCCTTTTGCCCATTTTTTAATTGAGCTATTTGTTTTCTTAGTATTGAGTTGTTTGAATTGCTTATATATTTTGGATATTAATCACTTATCAAATGTATGGTTTACAAATATTTTCTCCCATTCTACAGGTGATTTCTTCACTCTAATTAATTGTTTCCTTTGCTGTACAGGAGCCTTTTTAGTTTGATACCATCCCATGTGTCTATCTTTACTCTTGTTGACTGTACTTTCACTTTTATATACCAAAAACCATTACTCAGACTGATATGAAAACATTTTCCCTATGTTTTCTTTTAGTATGTTTACAGTTTCAGGTTTTACATTGAATTTTTTTTTTTTTTTTTTTTTTTTTTGAGATGGAGTCTCGCCCAGGCTGGAGTGCAGTGGCGCAGTTTCGGCTCACTGCAAGCACCGCCTTCTGGGTTCACGCCATTCTCCTGCCTCAGCCTCCCCAGTAGCTGGGAATACAGGCGCCCAAATCTTTAATATATTTTGAGTTTTTGTTTGTTTGTTTTTTAATTTGGTGTGAGATGAGGGCCTAGCATTGCTTGAGGCAGACTTTCATCCTCACGTGATGCATTAAATATCCATGTTTTCTTTTTAAGGCTTATGCTGCTCTAAACTTCCCGGGTTGCATGAAGTGTGAACTATGTCTCTCCTGTCTATTCTGAGACAGGACAGTAATTCTGAATAGATTCCTGAGTGAAGCTGCTCTTGGTACTGCAGCAGCCTGTGTGCTTGGGACACTAGTCAGAAATAACACCTTTGTAGTACTTTATTTGGAAAACCAAAACCCTATCGCTGGCCTAAACTTCTGAATTTTCTAAGCCTTGAACAAGTTGTACTTCTTCAGTAGAAGCAGAAATATATTTTTCTGCCTCATCATTTTTGGTAGCAATGTAATGGTCCTCTGGCTTTTTTTTTTTTTATTTCTTTTGTTGCTTCTCTAGTTCCAGTCAGGCTCTGCTTTTTTTTTTTTTTTTTTTTTTTTTTTTTTACATTTGTAACTTGATTTTTCAGTTTGTCTCTTTGATTTGCTACTGTGTGCTAAATATCTACTCTTTGCCAGATCTTTCTTCTGTTTCATACTTACCTTTCTAAAGCATTTTTCCACAATGCCTTATATGTTCCCCCATATTTAGAGACAATAAATCAAGTAATTCTGGGTTTTCCCAGAATAATACATTAAATGAGTCAAATCTTGAGATACCATGTTTGCTCACATTATACACCTCATTCAGTTGTGTAATTCCACATGGAACGATTCTGTCAGCAGAATAACATCTTACCCAGGCTGAAAATGAAGGTATTAGAGTCCTCTTCCTTTTATCCCTTTTATAGTAATTCACTTTCTCAAACTGGTCCTTCCAGTCCTAAATGCATTCCTTGAGGAAAATGACATGTCTATATTCTTATTTATAATAATTATTATTTTAAAATTAATATAATGCTGTTAGACTCAGCATCCACAGATTCATTTTGCCAATAGAAAAGGGTTAGCTGGGTGCCAGGCATGTCTAATATGGAGGCTCCATCTCCCCCTTTTTCTGTTAGCACGTGTACAGTAATAAAGAAACGGGCACATGGTGCAGCTTAGGCAGAGAAGCCACCTGCATAATAAAAGATGAGGGTGGGGGCTACCAGAGATTTGCACCCTATGCAAATGGCACACCTGCTCCAACCAGTCTTTCATGCCCTATGTAAATCAGACACTGCCTCCTCACAAGCTTATCTCTAATACCCCTTGCATTTCACCACGGATCCAGCAGCCCATTTTTCTGGGACTCCTCTCTGCGGCAGAGAGCTATTCTCTATCTTTCACCTCTTAAACTTCTGCTGTCAACCTTACTCTTTGTGGATCTGTGTCCTCGTTCTCTGTGGCCAGGAGACAAGAGTGTTACTCCGGATGACGAGGCCATTCACCATTTTTATGGCTCATCTTAAAGATGAATTATGTCTTGGGGCAAGGATAATATTCAAAATATTTGTCAATCAAGTCCAACAGAGCTTAAAGTTTAAAAAAGTATAAAATAATAATAATAATAAAACCCAAAATATGTATCAGCTAGTTTGGCACAGACAAATCAGAAATGTAAGCTAGAAGTTAAAACAAGGCCTGAAAGTCTCTTGCTATGGCTGGTGTTCTTTTTAATTGCTAGGTTTTATGAAAAATACCTCTCTAAAGAAGGGTCTGAGCTATCCTGGAAACCAGAGGTGAAGGCCCTCAGGATAGTCAAGGAAGCAGGCATCTATTGATTGGCACAAACAATTATTTTCAATAAGTGGTACAACAATACCAGTACATTCTCCCTGAGTATTAGCCCTAGCTTGTTGAATCAGCTGTTAACATTTATATTTTTCTAGTCTATCACCCAACATCGTAAATATCTCCCAGAAACTGATTTTATCTTTGAAATCTTTAATTTTCTCCAAGTTTGAAGGTGAAAGTGATTTATTCCTCATCTAAAACATCCTAGTTTTTTTCTATTTGCCTGTTGTCATTATCCTTTCACTCCCTGGACCATCCTAATTCCCAAAACTAAAATATCGTGCATATAAGTTTGATATAGTAAATTGTGTGTGTGTTACGGGAGGCAAAGAAGTGGCCATATTGTGGTAATCTCCTTAAATACACTCTTCATTTTGTGCAAGTTGCATTTCCAACACAACAGAATTGAAAGGAGCAAATAGTCTGTCACCAATTATGAGATCATGTTTTTAATTTAAATGCTCCCTAAGAACGTATTACTATTTTGTAAACCAAATCAAACTTATTTTCTTTTGTCAAGTGATTTATAGACGTGACTGAGAAATAGGATAAATACAAATAATTTATCTCAACAGTAGCGTAGCAAAAAAAAAAAAAAAGTGTTGTGTATAGGGACCCCTGAAGTTCTAATAGGATTCTTAAATAGAAAGGTAACGCTAGCTTCTTCTAGTAATCTCATCACCATCTCAGTCTTACCTGTTTAGTTCAGATTCTGCTGGTGTCCTTCCTGTCTTCCTTGCCTTTTAGAAAACAACTCAATGCCCAATGAAAGTAACACTTGCCTGTGGTGCCATCCACGAGCTGCTCTAAGCTATCATGTTTAAGGCTTTTCATGGCCTAAGTTCATTAAACACTAAGTCACTAAAGCTTACGGTTTTGCCACACCAGAAAAAAGGCTTGAACTTTCCACATCTTTCTTTGATCCTCAATGCCTTCTCAAAGTTTTCCAAATTAAGTGATAGTGTTTGAAAACCATAGTTTCTTCTTGTATTTTCCCTCTGAAACCACACAAAAGAAATAGGTGCAATAGTCAGACAGATGGTGATCACATATCAGCTTTATTTCTGATATTGCCAGAGTAGGTTTCCTACTGACTCACACTCTTAATTAAAATCACCTACCCAAAACCTCAGGTCTTTTCTCATGAGGAGCAGAGTTTGCCTACTGGTTTTACTGCGGCGTGAAGAGATACACTTGTGCCTGATTCAGGGAGATAAACCTGAGAGAAGATAAGAAGACTTCAAGTCACACATATTTAGGTCATTTTACCCAAATCACCACTCAAATAAGTAGGTCCTCCTCCTGGTGGACGAACAAATGAAGCAGAACAGGAAAAGAGCTGAAATTACTTTCCTCCAATGTTTCCTCCTATAAGTGGAGCAGAATTTTGCACAAGCAAACAAGAGGAAAAAGGTATTGTGGCTTTTTATTTCAGTCGTTGCTGGCACATGCAGAGTGTTATAAACAAACTTTAGTGTCTGAAGAATGAAGAATAGATCAGTGAGGCATGTGCATTGGGTAAAGAATGGGGAATTGTACAGACGACATTGAAAAGTAGGTAGGATTTTATTTGGAAACTAAGAAATTCGAAATCTCCAGGCAACAAAGGCTGAAATTTTGGTTAAAAAATTGTAATTAATTTGTATGTTGTAATAAGTGTGTACAAATTTATTGGAATACATTGGTGATAAACCTATACTTTAAAAATTCAAAACTAAAAAGAACCTATACTTTAAAAATTCAAAACTAAAAAGAAATTTATGGAAGTTTGAACTAAAACAAGAAAAAATTATGGGTATGTAAAACAGTTTAAAAAACTGTAACAAGAAGTAGAATTTAAATCTCCACAAGCTGGAGACAAATTCCATCCTTGTCCTCTTGGAGGAGAAAATTGACCCAAGTATATCTCCTGGGAACTAGAATAATTTTATTTCCAAACTTTGATACTAACCTTCCTGGTGATCTGGGCCATACCCTCTATTTTAGGGCTACAGTTAATGAGGAGGGCTCCCATTGAAGAGGAAATTGTGTACACAGAGTATATTAGGTAGGAGAGCAAAGCCTTGAAGGTTCCACTCTTTCTAGAGAAGCAATGGGAAACTTTCAGACAACTGCAAAGGGGAAGCCCACAAAGATAGTGATAAGAAAGACTGTAACCTCAGCTCCTCACCTCTTTCAACATGCGGGCCTCCCTCAGACACCTGTACACAAGCGCCACTTTTCATGGAGCCTCTTGGGTGCTCACTGACCAGAGACTGGGAAGGCTTTCAATGTTGACTCCATCATCTCTGTGACTTTACACTGGACTGTCAAAACCCTACCGGCCTCCTCCCCTCTGCCCTCTGGAATGTACTCCTAGCCAGTGGAAACTCATTTTTTTTCCTCAAGGAAATATCACCTAGAACTTTCTCTATCCCTTTTTAATAGAACCAACTCAATTCAGTTTATTGAATAATCTTTTGACTGGTTTGTCAAGGTATTGTTTTGGGGTATATTAAAGCCTTTTAAAAATTTATTCCCCAATTTTTGAATTCATAACTATGGTTTCAGGAGCTTAATTTGGAATTCAAATGCTGAAGTTTTACTTTTATTATCTTCGCATCTCTGCTATAAAATCCTAATTTTTCTGAAGTTAATGGATGCTTTGAGCTGAAGAAAGAACAGAAAAAAGAAATGTCAAAGAGAAAGCATGTGAATATGTTGTAAGATGATATCTCACTATACATTGCACTAATTAAGGCAAAGAATGGTGTAGGCAGTAACAGCATGACAAGTCACTAAGGACTGGACATAGGAATTCTTCAGAGTAGAGTTGGCAGGAATTTGAAACTTAGAGAGTGAGGGAAGAAACCACATTATAATTGTTTGTGGTGTGTCTAGGTTTAAAAAGTGAGAGGATAAAGAAGATTTTGTTAGGTTGTTTTTCTTTCTGTATGTTTGCTGTTGCTTTTACTAGGGGAAGCTTGAGTATGGTGTCTGTGAGGATCGAGAAGTCAGCACAGTGATAGGATAACTGAGGTAGCAATGTGAGAGCAGGTAAATTGCCTTGCTTTCATAGGGGGGTGGTTAGGCCTAGAAAAAATGGAAAATGTGTAATATTGTGCACAAGAGGTAGCATGCAAATGTTCTAAACACTGTGCTAGGCCACTTAAGACAGAAGTATTTTGCTGAGACATGAGAAAGGTATAATGCTGAAGTGCCCTGATTCGAGAAACCGAGTGTCTGAGTTCAAATCCTGCCACCTCCAGTTACTAGCTTTGTGGTCTTGGAAAGTTATTTTAACCTTTCTATGCTTTGGGTGATAGCACATATTTCCTTTTTCAATTCTGTCTTCTATTTGGCATTATGAAACTTGGGACTTTGGGGACATTCTCCTCTTCCCATGGTTTTACCCCGTGTCCCTAAATCGCATTATTTTAAGGATGGTATCAGAAAAGTAAGTGAATTCTGAGCCACTTTCAGAGTTTAGGGAACCATGAATTGCCTCTATTTTTTTTTTTCTTGTGTGTATAGATGTTACAGTGTCTTGGAGATACTCTTCATTGCTTGTGGTTTGAAGTTATGGTTTATTTTCTTATTTCTCTGAACATGAACTTTGTGTTATTCCTGTTTCAGGCAGTGTTTAAAAGACAAATTAGTGTAAAAATACTTTTTATTGCAGACTTCAGTCTTATTTCAATTCACTTCAGTGTGTCACTATATACAAACATTTATGTAAATTCTCCTTGTGAAGTAGAAGGAAATTTTAACACCTCGGTCGTAGTCCCAGCCCCTGTACTTATTATCCTTGTGATCTTTGATAAGTAACTTATAACCATTTATTTGTCTCCTCTGTAGCAGTAAAATGTAGATTTTTTTTTTTAAGAAAAGAAAAATGCTTGTTTTTTCTTACTCCCAATATGAACTTTTTTTAAAAATGAAAGTGCTACACATATAAAATTTTGGTTGCTGGCATATGTCATATATGTTTGGATTTTCATGCATTAAATTTCTTTAAAGTAGGACACAGAAATCTGATTTAATCTTATTTAAATTTTAGGAATATTTATCTTGTTATAGCACATAGACATTGACAAAGATGTATCACATATATATCTTTAAACTTTGCAATAATTTTGGGAGGTAGGTATTACTAGCTCTGACTCCTCATGTTTTAAATATGTAAATCATGGGCCTATGGTTCACATCTCCAAATGTAAGGACCAGTCTTGCCCTAAGATTGATCTATTTGTACTTTTAATATATATGAAGTAAAGTGTGATTTATGTTTTGCTTATGAACAAATTAGAAAATATAGGTATCTAATAATGTTTGATTTTTTTTTTTTTTTTTTTCCTTTTAGATAGAGTGTCACTCTATCTCCCAGGATCAATGACAGTGGCACCATTCTAGCTCACTGCAGCCTCTGTCTTTTGAGCTCAAAAGATTCTCGCAGCTCAGACTCCCAGTAGCTGGGACTACAGGCACACGTCACCACACCTGGCTAATATTTTAGTTTAATTTTTTTGGAGAGACAGGGGACTTGCTATTTTACTCAGGCTGGTCTTGAAGTCCTGGCTTCAAGCAAATTCTCCTGCCTTGGCCTCCCAAATTGCTGGGGTTACAGGCATGAGCCACCATACCTGGCTCTGTTTAGTTCTTAATTTGAAA
Source organism: Theropithecus gelada (assembly GCF_003255815.1). Classification (NCBI taxonomy): domain Eukaryota; kingdom Metazoa; phylum Chordata; class Mammalia; order Primates; family Cercopithecidae; genus Theropithecus; species Theropithecus gelada. The sequence continues at coordinate 712,799 of NW_020257633.1, forward strand.
ATATGTTGGCCAGATAATCATCTAGTAGCAATTAGTACTCACTGAAAATCCTCTCAGAAAGTAAATTAAAACACTAAAAATGAGTGCATTCTAATGCCTTTTAAATATAAGGAATCAAGGAAAAGGAGAAAGACTGTCTGAGGCACAGTTTTTAAAGATACAAAAAGAATGTGGTCTGCAAAGTAGAGATCTTAGAGAATCTGGAGTAGCATGGGACAATAGAAATGTCTTTAAATTTTCTTTAAATTTTCTTTAAAATAATTAATTTGTATGTTTAACTGACATTAATTTTTATGAATCCCCTTCATATCTAAGCTTTTAAACATGATGGTAGCTATTTATACCACTAAAAATACTGCTTTAGAAGCAAAACAAGAGTGTTGTCTCATTTCGGATAAGAGTTACAGATACTAGAGTTGAGTTCATATTAAAGTAATTATTGTTGAAGAGTAGCAAAGCTAATTTGTGTTACTTGAAGAGCTCCTTTTATTAGATTAGTTTTTGAAATGTTTCTATTGTAAAATTTAGAATAACAAGTATAAATATATTTGTATGTACATATAGGCATATATTTACAAATGCATATAATATATATTTTAATATTTAAATATATAAATACAAATATATATATCAAACTTTTAGTGACTACCTTGCAACTATCTTAGGCTATCTTAAAATAATGAGATTGCACATGCAAAGAACAAATTTCTTTCTTTACATATTCAAGTTTCTCTATTCACCAACTTTCAATTAATTAGAAAAACTAAGAGACAAAATGTAGTCAATTTGAATATCAAGACTATGTCAGCTGTTGCTATATAGTTTCACCTTGGGTTTATGAAGAAATCTTAGAAACAGCCTTTTAGACCCTAATCATTTTTAAACTGGGGAAGCTTCTCTATATAAAAAATGGTGGAATTGTGGCTGATTTCTGTTTTATTTTGGGCTTTTACAATATTTCCTTTACAAATCACTACTTACATAATTAAAACTAAGCTAGGATATTTACATGTCGTTCAGATTAAGGGTTGAAATAAATTTCTAAATTGATTTCCTTATATCCATATGATCTAATAAATATCAATTTATTTGACTATTAATTAATTTTGCCAGCAAGTATTTTCATTTTTAATTTATATTTTTAATTATTTCAGTGCACAGATTTGAACCCTTTATCACAAACGTTTATTTGAAAATTAGCCTTAAGAATTAAACAGTACACATAGTTATAATTTTTCACTTTACTAATTGCCTTAGTATTTTCTATTTGTCCTCAATATGAGTGATAAACATTTATTAAATCACTGATTAAACTTAAGACATGTTAGCATAGGAAAATCTATTCAATTATGGAAAAGTAAAATAAAACTAAATGTTATTATGGTATTACTGCCCCTCTTTCTACTTTCCTTTTGTATTAGTCTGTTCTCACACTGCTATGAAGAACTGCCTGGGGACTGGGTAACTTCTAATGGAAAGGGGTTTGATTTACTCACAGTTCTGCAGGGCTAGGGAAGCACCAGGAAAATTACCATCGTGGCAGAAGGGGAAGCAAACATGTCCTTCTTCACATGGTGGCAGAAAGGAGAAGTGCTGAGAAAAAGGGGAAGAACCCCTTAAAAGACCATAAAAATCTTGTGAGAACTCACTATCATGAGGACAGTATGGTAGTAACTGCACGCAGGATTCAGTTACTTCCCACTGGGTCCCACTCATGACATGTGGGGATTTTGGGAATTACAATTCAAGATGAGATTTGGATGGGGACACAGCTAAACAGTATCACCTTATAATAGAAAAAGTCTCTCCTTATATATGTTGAAATTGTGATTCTTTCTGCTTTATTTCTGCAATTGGGGTCCATAACCCCTATGTAATTCAAATTAATGAAAAGTAGGAAAATTGAATTTTTCCAAAGACATAGTGATGTGAGAGTAGATTTCAAAGCACTCTGTCAGAGGAGTCAGTATCATAGTTGTCAGGCATAGCAGCTTAGTTTTATCAAAGCAACACTTGCCATATGCCTTAGTGTGTAAATTTGAATTTTACTCTTCTTAATTTTTTTGCTATTATATAAAATTTGACATACTTTTGTAATTTCATGAATACTATTTGCAGGAAGAGTTTATACTTGGTTGTGTTTATAGATATTCATTAGGAGCACTAATTTGATTCACAGAGGTCAAATAATTTATGTAGCAATCCAATAACATTTTTCTTCTATCTAAGAACATATGACTATTTCATTCTCGAATACTACTTAATTACATTAGGACACACTGGTTTTTGCTGTTTAATAAGTGTTTAATTAGTTCTATATAATTTATAAACAAAATAAGCATCATCATTATTCAGGTAGCAATGCATTAAAGAATTTCTATTGAAGTGATAGAGATATTTCTATTAAAAATTTGAAAATGTAATTTAAAAATAAAATAAAGTACTTGAACTTAATGATTTACAAAGTAAAAAATATTATAATCACTTTTGAAATGCCAAATGAATATATTATATTTGGAAACATTTCTTACATTTATAAATTATGTAAGACTATTTCTAGCCTTTGTAAAAACTGCGGCCATATTGTACCACAGATGATTTCCTACTTAACAGACTTCTGGTCACATATTTATCAAATTCCTAGCAACCAATTTATTAATATACTGGAATATGTCACTGATCAAACTGCCTGATTAAGAAAAGTAATAAAATATAATAAGGCTCTTGCATAGTTTTACTATAGGCATCAGTGTCATCATATGATAGACTACATGGAAAGAAAGACATCAAACAATCATGTAGACATTCATTTCATTTCCATGGCAGATTTAAGCCACTAGCCAGAAACTGTTTTAACTTTGACCACGGTAGCAAAGAAGATGGTGAGTTTCTACTCTCACTCCTAACAAAAGGAGAGTCATTTTTAAAGTAGAAAATAAAATTAATAAAATAAAAACAAGTTGCTGTTTTGACTCATAGCCTAAACTTACGATTCAAACACCAATTTACATTATTATATTTACATTTAAATTGTTGTAGTGGATATTTGGTGATAGGATGTTACAAATTCTACAAAGTATTATAGTGATCTTTAAAAATCTAAAGTTAATATATTTAAAAATAATGAAAGCAATAGTTTATTTTATGCCTTTTAGTTTATTTTTATTTGTTTTAGAGACAGAAATTGCTCTGACACCAGGCTGAAGTGCAGTGTCATGATCATAGCTCACTGCAGCCTTGAACTTCTGGGCCTAAGTGATCCTCTTGCCTCAGCCTCCCCTAGTAGCTGGCACCACAGGCAAACTTTACCATGCCTGATTAAGCAATATTTTATATATTTAGCCAAATGTGGACATTTTAAATGTCCTAAGAACTAAAGAAGGAGGCTGGTTATTAATAGCCTCCCTCAGTTATTACACTACAATTTGAAAAGGTATTGAAGTTGTTTGAGTCTCAATGTATTCATCTACAAAGTTGTAATGCTAATCTTCATGACTTCTAAGCTTCTATAATTAATTTTTAATATTAATGAATTAATTCATTCAAATTCATTACATAAAAAATGAAAACTAACAAAAAATAGAAAAATCAAATAATTTTAAAATTGAAAGATAGAATAATTATTTTTAAATCTTATTTTAGTGAAAATATAAAATATTAAGAAATAAGTGGAATAGTCAACAATCTAATCTAAAATATTAGAATAAAAAGGAGAAGTGACAACATAAAAGTTAATCTTTAAAATTTAATAAATATATCTCTGTGAAAATGTTTAGTTCTGCTAGAAGTAACAATTTAAAGAAAGACAGGAACTTTCATAATTGCCTCATGATACAGGAGAAAAACTGAATAGATAGAAAAAAATTGTCAGTAACGTCTGAGATCTGATATAGGTTAATATTTAAACAAAACTGAAATGTCTGGCACCCTCAAGGAACAGATAATTATTATATTTAAACTCTTGCACTAGAAGTAATTTCCCAACTCAATATATTAAACAAAGAAAATCGAAAATCTCATAATTACTTAGATGCCTCCTTATTCAGAGAAAACCTTTATTCTGCCACTCCTGCAACACTGGGGTCATGTTCCTGATTTGGCCAAGGATATTTGAACAGAATTGCTGTCTATTTTTTCATGCTTGCCAAAACTTACTTGCACAATTACCCATGCTGTGCTATTCTCTTGTGGGTCAAACATGAAGGCCAAATTTTAAAAAGAAAAACACTGCAAAGTAGAAGGAATTTGATCCCATGAGTTTAGAAGGAGATGCTCAGTAGAGTTTTTGAAACAGGACCACCTGCATATTGACTTTGTTTAGCAAGATTAAGTCCTCAATATTCTTGAACCATTGTTTTAAAGCAGCTAGTATGATTTAATCTGATAATAAAAACATAACCCAAAATTATGGTCAAGAAACATACCAACTTATAAAATCTATAGATTAATCTCTAGAATGATGATAGATATGATTTTTTTCTAAATAAACTAACAGCAAATAAAATGCAGACTTTTTGAAAATAACAATATACGATAAAAAGTAAGACATTGTTCTGGAATATAAGATAATTCTGTTGTAAAACCAATTAATACAAGGAAAAGTGGTTGATTCAGAAAGAAACAGTACAAATACCAATAAAGACATGAAAAAAATTTTCAGTGACTTCTTACATATTAAGAAAAAAACCAAATAGGTCAGTTAAATGCCATTTAAAAATTGGACAATAATAATTTTGGGGATATTAATGTTGGTATATTCTTGTCCATAATTGGTGGCTGTGAAAAAGTTCACAAGCTTTCAACAGGGAAGAATGCACCAAAAGTTGTAAAATATGCATTCTCTTCAATTCTGAAGTGCCATATGCGAAAATTACCTTCAGACAATAATGATTTCTGCACAGTATTGATGAAGATGTTAATTGTAGCATTATGTAATGGAGAAAACATATGTTCAATAAGGGTTGGTGAGCTAGATATTGCACCTATGCTCTAAAATATTTTGACATTTAAAAAATATTGTAGAAAATGCCTGATTATATGGAAAACTATTTATAATAAAAATTTAGTGGAAAAAACAAGCTATAATACAATGCTTAAGAATATATTCTTTCTTTGTGAGAATAAGAAATGAACTTATATCAATTCAGAAAAATACTCTAGAAAAATATAAACTACAGGGTTTGTTAGCTTATGCTATTTGTCATTTTTTAATGATTGATATTTGCAATGTACTTATAATTAATATCCTTTCATTATATCACTTGAAATTTCTTACAATGCTGATGAAGATGAGATTCATAACAACTTAGACATAAATACAAATCTGAAATAGAAACATCTTGCAAGTGTTTTATTTTGGAATACTTCTCATAAGGGTCTTGAAACAAGGGCAATGTTGAGAATACTCAACATCTCTAACAGGCTAAAATTTAACACTGTTGAGATCTGTGAGGAAATTCTTGACATAAATGTCAACAAACTGCCAACAAACATGAAATGGCCAACAAACATGAAAAAATGCCCAACATCACTAATTGATGTGGTTTGGCTTTGTGTCCCCACCCAAATCTCATCTTGTAGCTCCATAAATCCCATGTGTTGTGGGAGGGACCCGGTGGGAGATGACTGAATCATGGGGACAGATTTTTCCTGTGTTGTTCTCATGATAGTGAATGGATTTTACGAGATCTGATGGTTTTCTTTTTGTTTTGTTTTGTTTTTTATACTTTATGTTCTAGGGTACATGTGCACAACCTGAAAGTTTGTTACATATGTATACATGTGCCATGTTGGTGTGCTGCACCCATTAACTCGTCATTTACGTTAGGTATATCTCTTAATGCTATCCTTCCGCCATCCCCCGACCCCACAACAGGCCCCGGTGTGTGATGTTCCCCTTCCTGTGTCCAAGTGTTCTCATTGTTCAATTCCCACTTATGAGTGAGAACATGCGGTGTTTGGTTTTCTGTTCTTGTGATAATTTGCTGAGAATGATGGTTTCCAGCTTCATCCATGACCCTTCAAAAGACATGAACTCATCCTTTTTTATGGCTGCATAATATTCCATGGTGTATGTGTGCCACATTTTCTTAATCCAGTCTGTCATTGATGGACATTTGGGTTGATTCCTAGTCTTTGCTATTGTGAATAGTGCCACAATAAACATACATGTGCATGTGTCTTTATAGCAGCATGATTTCTAATCCTTTGGGTATATACCCAGTAATGGGATGGCTGGGTCAAATGGTATTTCTAGTTCTAGATCCTTGAGGAATCACCACACTGTCTTCCACAACGGTTGAACTAGTTTACAATCCCACCAACAGTGTAAAAGTGTTCCTATTTCTCCACATTCTCTCCAGCACCTGTTGTCTCCTGACTTTTTAATGATCATCATTCTAACTGGTGTGAGATGATATCTCATTGTGGTTTTGATTTGCATTTCTCTGATAGCTAGTGATGATGAGCATTTTTTCATATGCCTGTTGGCTGCATAAATGTCTTCGTTCGAGAAGCGTCTGTTCATATCCTTTGCCCAGTTTTTGATGGGGTTGTTTGTTTTTTTCTTGTAAATTTGTTTGAGTTCCTTGTAGGTTCTGGATATTAGCCCTTTGTCAGATGAGTAGATTGCAAAAATTTTCTTCCATTCTGTAGGTTGCCTGCTCACTCTGATGGTAGTTTCTTTTGCTGTGCAGAAACTCTTTAGTTTAATTAGATCCCATTTGTCAATTTTGGCTTTTGTTGCCATTGCTTTTGGTGTTTTAGACATGAAGTCCTTGCCCATGCCTTATGTCCTGAATGGTATTGCCTAGGTTTTCTTCTTGGGTTCCCATAACAGACAACCCAATAACAGACAAACAGAGAGCCAAATCATGAGTGAACTCCCATTCACGATTGCTTCAAAGGCAATAAAATACCTAGGAATGCAACTTACAAGGGATGCGAAGGACCTCTTCAAGGAGAACTACAAACCACTGCTCAATGAAATAAAAGAGGACACGAACAAATGCAAGAACATTCCATGCTCATGGAAAGGAAGAATCAATATCGTGAAAATGGTCATACTGCCCAAGGTAATTTATAGATTCAATGCCATCCCCATTAAGCTACCAATGACTTTCTTCACAGAATTGGAAAAAACTACTTTAAAGTTCATGTGGAACCAAAAAAGAGCCCGCATCTCCAAGACAATCCTAAGTCAAAAGAACAAAGCTGGAGGCATCATGCTACATGACTTCAAACTATACTACAAGGCTACAGTAACCAAAACAGCATGGTACTGGTACCAAAACAGAGATATTGACCAATGGAACAGAACAGAGCCCTCAGAAATAATACAACACATCTACAACCATCTGATCTTTGACAAACCTGACAGAAACAAGAAATGGGGAAAGGATTCCCTATTTTATAAATGGTGCTGGGAAGACTGGCTAGCCATAAGTAGAAAACTGAAACTGGCTCCCTTCCTTACACCTTATACACAAATTAATTCAAGATGGATTCGAGACTTAAATGTTAGACCTAAAACCATAAAAACCCTAAATCTGATGGTTTTAAAAGTGGGAGTTTCTCTGCACAAGCTCTCTCTTTGCCTGCTGCCATCCACGTACGATGTGACTTGTACCTCTTGGCCTTCTGCAATGATTTTGAGGCCTCCCCAGCCATGTGGAACTGTAAGTCCAATCAACCTCTTTATTTTGTAAAATGCCCAGTCTTGGGTATGTGTTTATCAGCAGCATGAAAATGGACTAATACACTAATGATTAGGGAAATGCAAATCAAAACTACAATGCAATATCACCTTACTCCAGCAAGAATGGCTATAATAAAAAAATAAAAAAATAATAGGTTCTGATATGGCAGCAGTGAAAAGGTAACACTTTTACACTGTTGTTGAGAATGTCCTCTAGTATAACCACTATGGAAAACAGTTTGGGGATTCTTTAAAGAACTAAAAGTAGAGCTACCATTTGATCCAACAATCTCATTACTAGGTATCTACCCAGAACAAAAGAAGTCATTATACTCAAAAGATACTTGTACATGCATGTTTATAGCAGCACAATTCACAACTGCAAAAATGTGGAACCAACCCAAATGCCCATCAATCAACAAGTAGATAAAGAAACTGTGGTATGTGTGTGATATATATATCCATCATCTATGTATATCTATATATATCCATCATATATATATATTGTGTATATATGTGTATATATACATATATATACACACACAACACACACACACATACACACACACACACACACACACATGGCATACTACTCAGCCATAAAAAAGGAATGAGTTAATGAGATTTGCAGCAACCTGGATGGGATTGGATACTCTTATTCTAAGTGAAGTAACTCAGGCATAGAAAAGCAAGCATCATTTGTTCTCACTCATAATTGGGAGCTAAGCTATGAGGATGCAAAGGCATGCAAATGACACAGTGGACTTTGGGCACTCAGTGGGAAAGGGTGGGAAAGGAGTGAGGGATAAAATACTACAAATCATGTTCAGTGTATTCTGTCCAGGTGATGGGTGCACCAAAATCTCACAAATTACCACTAAATAACTTCCTCACGTAACCAAATACCACTTGTTCCCCCAAAACCTATAGGGAAATAAAAGCCTAACAACATTCTAAAAAATAAAAAAAAAAAATTCTCTTTTACCTATGAGTGTCCAGCTTCACCTAATTTTCTCTGAAGTTGGAGGCCTATTCGTTTATTACAATTTTGAAAGAAGAGTATACTCAGACAATTTCAAGGCAAAGTATATGGTGAGAGAAAAAGGCATATAAAATTTAGATAGAAAGGTAATGACATTTGTTTTTCAAAAATCTTGATGCCAGCAGCATAAAAAGCTGTGGAAAGATAATTTGGTTTTTTTTGTGGGTACCAAGAATGGTCATTTGGGTTCATTCGCAATAATATATATGAATTGAATATTTACACTTGAAGAATGTTACTTTTATCCTAATAATATCATTAAAATGTGTCCTCATGGTACATTTTCTATATTTTATTCCTGAATACAACTTTACATCATAAAATATTACACAATATTAAAGTAATAAATGTTCACTTACTTAAAATGGTATATTCTGTTCAGTGAAAAGTAAAAACTAATCCGTATATATGCATAAAAATATAAATACAGAGAAGAGGTTGGGCCTTAAAGCTATTAATGGAATGTGTAAAAATAACTAATGGTCTGTTAGAATAATGTTGGAAATGATCATATTAAGTGATCATCTGCAAAGCAGACTGCATTCCACAGAGCTTGGACATTCCTCAGATGTGCTTTAGATACCCATTGTGTTTAGGGCTCTCTAAACCTTAAACCCACTTTAGCCAAAGAAGTCCTACAATTGCAAATTGTAGAGAAAATCTGTTCCCTTTATTCAACCTCTAGTTTTAGATTTTCTTGGTAGAAAGAATTTCAAAGTCAAAAATGCTTGAAACAATTTACTGCTACATAATATTAAAAATCTACTGCTACATAATACATTATCTTTCAACTAATGTGTTTAATGGGAAGATATGCATTGAACCTAATTTTTATTGATCATGACTTTACTAAATAATCTCATTTACAGGAGATCTATATTTCAAAAAGCTTTTATTGTGGTTGATATGTCACATTAAAGCATTTGCTACATGTATTTCCTATAAGTGTTGTGATCTCCTATTTCTTCAAACTCAGAGTAACATATAAGTAGCCATTCAAGCCTGCTTTGTCAAAATAAAACATACCTATGATACTGTTAAACAGTGTTAAAGAAAGTAATCCTGTTAGTATTTTCAAAATTACAAATATATTTCACTAGTATAAAGAATGCTTTTATATTTTTGTCCGAGCTTTAAAATTACTACATTAAACCAATTAATCTAGAATAGTTTTGTTCCTGGGATCTCAGAAACTAAACTTCCTTTTTTATTATCCATAAAAGAAGCCCAATCTTATCGTTATCTTTTTGATATGACTCACAACTTACAATATTTTTAATGTTTAATCCATGTGGAACTTATTTTGATGTATGGCGTGAGATAGAAATCTATATTTATTATTTTTAATGGATTGCTAATTGTCTTATATATTAAAAATCAATTTTTTACACATTCAAATTACCATTGTATCATATGTTGACTCTAATGACTTACAAATGCAACCAAGTATTGAAAAGAATGTGTTTCAGAAGCTTAGATATTGATATTGATTGCCAATTTCCATTCTGCATTAGATGCCAGATGGAGTCATAAGCATTTAGCTAATCAGAAAATCTGGCCCAGATGAAGCCAACCAGGGGGAATATTTAAAGAGAGAAGTGCAGCCATGGAATACCAATGAGTGAGGATATTTAAGAGATTTGAGAGCAGGTGAAAGAAAGAAAAAAAAAATGTAGAGTAACAGTTCTCCATAGTCCAATAGTAATGTGCATTCTGGACAGCAAATAGACACAAGGAAATATGCTTTAAAAAGTCCAAGTTTTTGTAAAAATCGTGTCCTTTTCTTTAGTGACAAAGATGTAAGTAACCTTGGCTATAATAGTTTCAGAGGAGTTGTGGACCAAAAGCCCAAGACTCAAAATGCTGCTTTTGTAGTATTGCAGAACACTGGCATCTAGAAACTGGCAATCTGATATTTTTTCCACAAGATTTATAAACAAATTAAGGGCTGGACTGGCACTGAAGTTAATTGTCCACAAATAAACAAACAAACAAAAAAGAGAAATGTAAAGTCGCAAAAATCAAGGAAACAACTGTTTGTTTCTATTGTACTTTAGAGAGGTTTTAGTGGTGGACAAGGGAAAATTCTGCATATTTTGTGTTAGACACAATTCCTAGTACTGTAGCTATTCATGTGAAAAATATTTATACATACTTATTTCAAATGCTAACATGTTAATTGTTTCTCCGTGGGTAAAATGATTTTATTCTTGATTTGGGGGCAAATTTCCGTCTTTAAAGTTTGTTTGACTAGTAGGATCTATTTAGTTCCCAGTTTCCAGGAGTGCGTGTATGTGTGTGTGTGATTTGTTCCTATCATGGATACATATATATACACACATATATGTGTGTGTATATATATATACGCACACATATATGCATATACGTGTGTGTATATATACATACACATGTGTGTGTATATATGTGTGTGTGTGTGTGTGTGTGTGTGTCATGGCTTCTTCTTGCCATTGTAACACCTGAGTAAAATTCCAAACTTTTTCAGCATTCTTAGTCTCTCTGTGGAGTCTGTTGCAGACAAGATTTCTTCCTGTGTTGTGTGCAGAGTTGAAACGGAAAGTCCCAGTGGGATGTAACTTTTCTGGTCACCAGGACTTCTGTAACTGCTTTGATCTCCTCTCCTTCATGTCCCGGGGCTTAGTCATGAAACACAGTGACATGCCTATTTTGGTAATGCACATTTCCCCTGTGCTTTGCATTTTAAAAAATATTTTGTCTTTGATCTTAGGTCTAAGATTTTTCCCTATAGTATATCATGCCTATATTCTGAATGCTTTTTACTACCATTGGGATTTCACTTTATTTCTGATTTCAGATTGGAGGTAACTCATGCAACACACAGCTCCCTGTACCATTTCATTCAGTTGGCTCTTCTACGTTTGACAAAAAGCCATTCCTTTATTATCTCTGTCTCCTTTATTTTTAAGATGGCTCATCCTATTTGAAAGAGGGGATAATGATCTTGGGTTATCTCACTTAATTATTCAGTGACTAGTTTTAATTATTTGTATATAAGAATTGCAACTGTTTTTCCAAGTTTTTTGACAACAACAAAACAGTGGTTTAATTAAATATCTTTTTTGTTCTAATTTTGTATCACTATATACTATCACTATTGTGTCATTATTTTCTGTCACCATATATATATATATATATATGTTTATGTTTATCTTTTATTTCCCCCTCCGGTCTTCTACTTTTTGAGTTAAAAAAAAAATACAACAACAAAAACACAATTGGAATAATTGATGAAAGGAAGACAAAGCCTGGAGATCAGCCAGAGACCAAGTGGCATGGGATGAGTCACAGGTCGGGCCTAGCTGGATCTGTGGAGCAAAGTGGTGGGAAGTCCCAAAGGCTTTGGGCATGTGGGGTCTGCAGAAGGAGAGGAGGTCACTTTAAAAAATACATATACTGTACACATCTATATGAAGCGTCTTGTGTCATGGGAGTTGGGCAAGGTCATGGGATCTGGCCCACTGTCTCCTCGGACCAGCCTCTCTGCTGGCTCACTGGTTTGCCCAGCATGGGGATCCCTGAAGCTCTCTATCTCCTTCTGTGGAGCAAGGAGAGGGTAACAATTTAGTTCCAACCCATGGTGGGCAGAGGTCAGAGGAATGGAGATGGCCACCACTCGGCTAGGAAATCCCTGTGCCTTGTGCCAGTGCCTCTCACAGAAGCAAAAGAAATTTGAATTTATTGAAAAGCAAATGTAAATCCATTGATTTTGATGAAAATTGAGGAATTTTCAAATTTTCCATTGAAGTTTCTCTTTTATACATCTTTGTTTTAAATATATATAGAGGAAGATACATTTATTTTCAAATATTTTAAATTTTATCCTTAATGATATTTTTGGTTTGTACTTTCCCATCTATATTCTGAGCTGAGTATTGACTTATCATCCACACTTAAATATGCATGTTTATTTATCTGTAAATATTTTATGAATGAATAAAACATCACAACAATGTTCTTACACTTAATTTTGAAAATCATGCTTTTTTGTTTCATAACAATCAAATTGTACTAAAATACTTTCAAATGAAATCTCAGCATATATAAAGATCTACTGCTTTCTGGGAAAAAGACAGTAAGTTTAAAGGTGTTGGTTTCATGTGATATTATTTCTTTTCTAGTACTTGTAAAATATTCTAGTCTTATTTAAAAACTTATATTTGGAATTCATTGCCTTAAAATATAAGTTTTCAGATATTATGATTCACATTTAAAGGTCCATTAAAATAAGTTAAAAGTGAGAGCATTTCATTTGGTCCCTAAAGGAACAAATATCCTCAAAGTATTACTAAGCTCCTCTCGTGTGTTATCAGGAAAAGGAAAAGAATCAAGTGAGATAAATTCTAGGATATGTGGATTTGAAATAGTGTAATGCCATTGTAAAGTGTATAATCTCTTCATGTCTCTTTCCTTCACAATATTGGTAAGTAATGTTTCATATTCAGAGATCAAATCATATCACTCCCTTCCTATCTAGTGTTAAATTAATAATGCATAGCTCAGTAACATTGTGACTCACACACCAGAGAGTTCTTTAGATTGATCCAATGTTGATATAAAAGCATAAATGTGAACTGCTAGGCCTGAAGACAGAGTCTCAGTTTTTAAAAATGTATTTATATGTCTATATTCATAGCCTATGGAGCTTTGGTGGTGTAATTCCATTTATTCAATAGGTGCTTACTGATTATCTACTATATGTCAGAAATGTGAGATGTATTACAGATTCATATCCAAGTAAGATTCACTTTTGCATCAAAGTTTCTTTCAGCTTTCTCCTAGGGACAGCCCAATGAATACTTACCACACAAGGTGAGAAGTGCTATGGTGGACCTTTACCTAGACAGTAATAAGAGGGGGAAAAAAAAGAAAGAACCTTCCAGGGCAATGTAACTGCATCTGTGAATCTGTGGAGGCTTGAGAGGGACATGGCACCCACATGCTGTGCACGTTGGCTGTGATGGCAAAAGAGCTCATTTCAAAAATGCTGGAGGTGAAGAGGAAGAGGTAGGTTGGGTTGGAACAATAATGAGTCATGCACATCACTTTCAGGTTAACAAGGCTTTTTGTTTTCCTCAAGTTTTCAAAAGTACGTTAGAGTTCATAACAATTTTATTTCTGATGTAAAAAATGTATTGTAAGTAAAATGCCTGGCCTTATTAATTCTTGTCAAGGTGATCATAAGACTGATGGGAAATCTCAAGTGGTCTCTGTCTTATATTTAGTTTTCTTTATTTTGGAAAGAAAGATATACAAAAATCATAGCTGCTTTCTATGGGAAAATCATGGGAATGTCATAGGCTTCATGTTGTCTTCTTCTCCAAGGAACTGACCACATCTCTGACATCAATACTGAGTGTTGTTCTCAGTTTCCGTATACCCCAGAAACACTTTTTATAATTCATGTGTAACATGTGGAACTCTGAGAATCTTTTGTGTTCAACTTCAACATATTATAAAATTTAAATCTCCTCATAAAACTGAAATTAGGACATTAAGAACAAATATTATTTAAGAAATATTATAAATGAATCAGATTTATACATTTGACATGGATCTACTTTCAATAGGAACAGGGATATAAAACCAAACTTTTCTTTCTTAGAATGCCACATAGTTAATAATTTCTATAAAATAATGATTTTATGATGCCTAGTAAGGAGTTAAAGAAGATCATGGCATAAAAACTGATTTTCTTATTATCATGTGAATGACTGATATTCAAGGACTTCATATAGCATGAGTGGAAGAGGAACACGTATAGATTGAAAAGGAAATTTTAAGCTTATTTCAAATGTAGCCCAGAGGTAGACCTTAGTAAGACCTGCCGACAATTGCACTTGGCAAACAGCAATTAGGCAGAAGATTTTTTGCTTTTAGTAAAGATTTCTGATCAGTTCTCAAACCTGAGCATCAAAAATATCTGTGTGTACATGTTATAACAGCAGCCATATATTAGAGGAATATTTTTAGCTACTCATGGCTCAATGTTAAGAGTGGGAGGTAAGCCTACATGACCAGTGATAACCTATACTCAACAGAGGCATTTAGAAAGATGCTCTTTGTTATGGTTTTGTGATTTCAAATGTACTAGTTATAATTACAAGGAAGACACTACCATTCTAAGGCATAGTGATCTTTATATGACAGAGGAAAAGCCAAAATTAAAATTAAATTATACCTGCTTAAAGAAAAAAGGATGGAACCATGTTCTTTTTACATTCTACAACTGTAATTTAGCATGCCAGTTCCAATACACCCAGCAATCGATTTCTTATTCTCAGTTACCCTGTGGGTGTAATAGCATAGTTAAGACCTACTCAAAATGTGTAACTGTAATGCCTGTCTTACAATGCTTTGACTTCAATTCTAAAATAATAAGTACTCATTATAACTGGAATTCTGAACTACGAAATGCTGAAAAATGCCTTAGGACCTAGAAAAATAGGAGAAAAATTGTGGACTTCAGAAGAAACATTAGTCCCAGAAACTGGTGGGGAATCTCAATACTTTTATTAGTATAATGGAGTACATAAAGAAAACAAAATAATCTTTGAAACCAGTGGGCACAGCCTCATATAATTATACAAGCCTGGATTGTAGAAATATTTCAACAAACTTTTACCATTAATTTCTGAGAGTTTCCAAAACTGAATGAACCTAGTAGAACTATTCAGCAAGAATACACCTGAGCTGCAATGTTTTATGCTAATGTTTCTAAGCCCCTGTGTTATAAACCCTAAACATATGAATTACTTGAATCAACAAAAATGAATCTCATTTCCATGGTTGTCTTCCATCAGTGACAACAACATTAAAACAAATGTAGTTTTTATATCCTCATTATTAGATTATTGCCTCCAAGGTCTACTCACCAGATATTAATTTCCTACACAAAGAGTCATTTCTCCAGTTATTTCTGGGACCTTCTTGAGGTACACTGATCTGAATAGATTCCTTTATGCCAGCACTATTTGCTGTTTGCCACCTCCTTGTGGCATGACTACTGACTGGGCAGATCTGTCTGCCTGTCAACACTGTGCTGCCACTTGTGCCTTAGGAGTCAAAGTTGATAACTGAGCTGCTGCTGTCATTGCTACTGCCACTCTAGGAACAGTAGAGACTGATCATGCTGCTGACTCTACCTAGTCTACCTCCACATCAATACAATCACACAACACACCATTTCTTTTACTACCTCCACTCTAGACACTCGCCAGCGTTTCCTGTCTAGGAGCCTTGAAAACCCCAGAGATCAATATGTATCCTCCTCTCTGTCATACCGTTCTCATCTTAGCTAGTTCACAGGATGTTTGACTATGGAATTGTTGATACCCTAACAATAAAGAGAATACCTGCGCCATCCATTCATATTCAATTTCATCCTCTGGTTCAAAGGAGACTTTTTAAAAATTAGATGAAACAAAATAAATAATAATGTAGCTGCTCTGAACATTAGCAAGGAAATGTTTTGTGTGGACATATGTTTTCATTTCTCATGAGTAAATACTAGGTAGGTGACATAGTAATTTTCTTCCTAGGTATTTACGCAAGAGAAATGAAAACATATGTCTGCAGACAGATTTCTATATGAATGTTTATGGAAGTTTTATTTATAATAATCAAAAAACCTAGAAACAACACAAATATTCCTTAACAAGGAAATGAATTAAAAAAATGGATACATCCATACACTGGAAATCAGCTCACAGATAAAAAACAAACTTCTAATATTGCAACAACATGGGTGAATCTCACCATCGTTACACTGAGTGAAATAAGCTAGCTATAAATGAATGTGTGCTGTATGATTTCATTTATATAAAATGTTTGAACAGGCAAAACAAACTGAGGGTAATATCAGATCACTGAGAGTCTTGGGCGAAGGTGAGGGTGAGGATGGAAAGTACAAAGATAGAAATATTCTATATTTTTGTTTGAGTAGGATCACTTAAATTTATGAATTTTATTGTAGGTAAACTATTTCTGAATAAAGTTGATTTTCTAAAGACTGAGGATAATATAGCTTTTCAAGGCCTGAGTCATTCAGTTCTTATCCTACTACTATCTTTTACAGTATATTACTGCAAGCATTTTCATATTGGATTCTCAATAGATTTTATGACTATTCCTTTACATCCAACTCTTATAAGTTAAATAGTACAAATATTCGTACCCCACTGTGCATCATATTGGCATATTTTGAAATGCTGATTAACTTGCCTAGACTTGTCTTCTCTTCTTAGGCTAAAACTACTTTACCAACCAATGCAATATATAACTCATCTAAATATACTAATGGAGAACAGAATTCAAAAACTTCTTTTTGTGATAGTCAATAGCAAAAAAGTACTTTGTATCTTTACCCTTTTCAGTGCATTTATAATGATAATCTAGTTTAACTTGTGTTGACTTCAAATGGTGATGTTTGGCTTCAGTTAAAAGGTGACATATCCCTGATTTATGCAGATAGCATCTAACCTCTATATTACATAATAAGTTATGATGTTCATCAACTCTATCCCTTCATCTTCTTCCCATATGGTCATTTCCCCACAGAGTAAACTTTTATAAAGCTATCTCCAAAAATACACTTTCCACATTTTTAAAAGCTTCACAGAATCATCTTGATATTTTTCACCTTATTTTTAACCTTAGTTCAATGCTACTGCTATCGCATTGCAGAGTTCTCCATTAGGAATGAGACTAACTTTAAAATGATGTCCTTAAAATAACGTGACAGAAGCATTATTTATTTTCTTTTTTTGGCGAAGAAAATATACTGCAACGACTTTATAAACTTATTCAGTAAAACTAGCCAAGAACCATTAACAACATATGCTGTATAGTCAAGGGCAGTGCATTGGCTCGAATTCTAAATTAATTGTGTACCTCAGGCAAAGAAAATCCTGAAAAGTGTTGTCAAAAGTAAGTACTCCATAAAATTTGTATTTACCTCATAAAATCTATCATAAACACATTTCTAAATGCCATCAAAAGTATTGTCTCTAGGTTTAGTCTCTTTAACAAATATGCAGAAAATTATAACTATCAAGGAAAAGTAACATTGATATTTCAGGTAATCTGCTAGCAAATATAAACATATGTGTACATTCACACATAGTCTCTTCCATTTTAATCTAGGCAATCTTTTTTGGCTTATATATCTAAAATATTGCACCATGTTAACACTTAAATTAACATGTGTATCCTTTGATGTACATCTTCCTGTATTCTGCAATATGGGTGTAAATCGTATTCTTCTAAAACCCAACTTTGGTCTCAGACATTTTATAGAAAATAAACTGATGTGTATAAAATAATATTTTTTATTTTTATTTTTATTGGAGTTTGCATATATACATATACACAAAGATATGCCTAGCTTACCTATGCAGTCTGGATATGTTGTAAACCACAAATATACCAAATAAAATTTATTTGTAAGAAATTAGTATCTGTAAACATGCGATGAGTCGTTTCCTATCTCCGCCCTTAAAGTTGAAAGAATTATTGTGATAGTTTATATTTAGTTTTCACTCTATATTTTTGTAGTCAGTGCTCCTACAGGCAGATGTGTTCTAAGGCACATGTTGGTTTATTTTAGGTTCTAGATATTTTGTACCATCTTTACTTCTTAGTTGAATTAATGCATAACATTTGTATGGCCTTGAGTAATTTAGAGAGCTTAGATTCATTGCTGTTGCTGATATTACAAAGAGCCTGAGCTTGGAGTATGTAATACATGATATTATCAAATATTAATTGTGCTTCATTTTGATGTACTCAAATTATTTATTTAAAGAAAAAGGTATCTAGGTGTTATGTTATGAACTTGTGATTATGAGGGAGAAGAACTATGCTGTCCATGTGATACACGAGGAAACTGTGTTCAAGTCTTAGTTTAACCATTTACTAAAAAATTGAACTTAGTGAGTCAACCTGCTTTAGTTTCTTCATCTTAAAAAGCAGGAGGAAGAGCAGAAACTTGAAGTTAAAAGCAAGATGGTAGGAACATGTAAGCATTCCTCTTCCTTACTCTAGGTTTATCTTGATAGCTTGATTCACTTGAAATTGCATTCTTTATTAGTGTAAAAATGTTAGTGAATTTTGAAATGGCTGTTGATACAGCAGTTTTGACTTTCAACATAAAAATGGGTGAGAAGTCTGGTCCCTTGCTATATTATATATAGAAGACATATGCAATTTAATTTTTTTTTTTTTTTTTGAGATGGAGTCTCACTGTTGCTTAATCTGGAATCTCAGCTCACTGCAAGCTCCTCCTCCCAGGTTCATGCCATTCTCCTGCCTCAGCCTCCCAAGTAGCGGGGACTACAGGCACCCACCACCACACCCGGCTAATTTTTTGTATTTTTAGTAGAGGCAGGGTTTCACCGTGTTAGCCAGGAAGGTCTCCATCTCCTGACCGCATGATCCCCCTGCCTCAGCCTCCCAAAGTGCTGGGATTACAGGCATGAGCCACCACACCCAGCTGCAACTTAATTTTTGTGAGATTAATGAAATATGAATAAAAACCCAGACTAAACTGAAACTTCTCAATTAATTCTGTACTGCAATGACTTTGAAAAAAAAATTAGGTGTGATCCATTTGCAATATGGAGTCTATAGTGAATAACAATTTATTGTATACTTGAAAATTGGTAAGAAAGTAGATTTTGAGTGTTTTCACTACAAATAAAGTAAGTATGGAAAGTCATGCATATGTTAATTTGCTTGATTTAACCATTCTACAAAGTATACATATATCCAAACATGTTATGTATCATAAATATATCTAATTTTTGTCATTTGAAATAAATAAGAGAAAGTGAGATTTAAAAAAATATGGGTGTGGATCGTACTCTTCGAAAACAAAACTTTGGTCTCAGATACTTGATAAGAAATAAACTAATATGTATAAAATAATATTTTTGATTTTTATTTTAATTGAAGTTTGCATATATACATATATACATATACACAAAGATGTATCTAGCTTACTGTAGAGTCTGGTGAATTTTCATAAACAAAATAGACCTGTATAATTAACACCCCGCTCAAGAGACACTATTACTAGAAATCCAGAAGGTTCCTTCATGCACTCTTGTTTTTAGCCACTGCTTACAATACAAGTGGAACCACTATCTTACTTCTAAAATCATATATTAGTTTTGCATATTTTCAATTCTACTTCAATTAAATTCTACAATCATTTCATTTTATAAATCTGTAAAATTTTATTTATTCATTCACCTATGGATAAATGTTTAGGTGGTTGTAGTTTTGGCCATTACAAATAATGCTGAAGTGGTCATTTTGGTAATGTCTTTTGGGCAATAAAAGTACACATTCCATTGTGTACATATCTAGAAGTGTTGGGATATAAGGGATGCGTATACTCAGTTTCTATAGACACGGTTCATGTGTTTTTTTTTTCTAAATAACTCTATTATATTTTGCTCCCACCAGGAACATTCTCCATCAGAGAATTCCAGTTACTTCACATCCTTGTTAATACTTGGTATCATGAGGCTTTTAAAATTTTTAGCATTTCCAGTGATTGTGTTCCTTACTAGTTATCATAAAATCTATATTTAGTACAAATTATCCACTACTTGGCATTCTAAGTAAAGAGAGTGTGGTTTTATATCCCCATTCATATTGAAGGTAGATTCATTTCAAACCTATGAACTGATTCATTAATAATGTTTTTCAGATGACATTTATTCCTTAATGTCCTAATTTCAGTTTTAGAAGGAGATTTAAATTTTATAATAATATGTTGAAATTGAAGAGGAAAAAATCTCAGAGTTCCAGATGTTACACGTGGATCATATGAAATGTCTCCTGGATATATGGAAACTGAGAACAATGCTCAGTATTGATGTCAGAGATGTGGTCAGATCCTTGGAGAAGAAGAGAACATGAGGCCTTATGACAGTCCCATGATTTTCCCATAGAAAGCAGCTATGATTTTTGTATATTTTTCTTTCCAAAATAAAGAAAGTTAAATAAAAGGGGTCTTGAGATTTACCATCAGTCTTATGATCACCTTGACAAGAATTAATAAGCCCAGGCATCTTATTGACAATAAATTCTTTTCCATCATAAATAAAATTGTTATGAACTCTAATCTATTTTGGAAAAGTTGAGGAAAACAAAAAACTTTGTTAACCTTAAAGCAATGTACAGGACTCATCATATTGTTCCACTCCAGTGACCTCTTCCCCTTCATCTCCAGCATCACTGAAATGAGCTCTTTCACTATCACAGAAAACAGTGCACAGCATGTGGGTGCCCTGTCCCTTTCATGCCTCCACAGATTCACAGAGGCAGTTAATCCAAATAATCCAGCACATTTTACTGAAAGGAGTATCTTTACTATGTCAAATATATGCTGTCACTTTATCATAAATCAGGTAACTACATGTGTGGGTCTTTTTCTGGATTCCCTATTCTGTTCGTTGAGTTATTCTGTCTGTAATAGGACTGATACTATACTATTTTAATTATTCAGTAGGTTTTATTATTTTCTTTTCAAGATTGCTTTGGCTCTTCTTGATTTTGGGCATTTCTGTAAAATTTTAGAATCACCTTGTCAATTTCAGAAAAAAATATATTATTTGAATAAATGTATACAATTTATTATTACTATTACTATTATTATTTTGAGATGGAGTCTCATTCTATCACACAGGCTGGAGTACAGTGGTGCCATCTTGGCACACTGCAACCACTGCCTTCTGGGTTCAAGCAATTCTCTCACCTCAAGTTTTCCAAGTAGCTGGGATTACAGCAGTGTGCCACCACACCTGGATAATTTTTGTATTTTTATTAGAGATGGGGTTTCGCTATGTTGGCCAGGCTGGTCTCAAACTCCTGACCTCAAGTGATCCACTGGTCTCAGCCTCCCAAAGTTCTGGGATTACAGGTGTGAGCCACTGCGCCTGGCCTATACACAATTATTAATATATTTCATATGTATATTTATAAATTTTTGGAGAATTGACATTCTTGTAAACTTACTCTTGTAATTCATAATCATGGTGTTCTTTCATGTATTTTGAACTTTCTATTAATAGTATTTTGTTTTTAGTGAAAAGATGTACATCTTTTCATTTTTATGCATTTGCTATAAAAGATACATATTTTTATAGAAAGAATTGAGGGATACATTAAAACTGAACATTAGTTTGTCACTCATACACAGCAGTTAGTAGAAGTTATTATAGAATTTGTAGCCAACATAAAATGCTTTGAAAGATATGCATATGCATACAGGAATGCGTGCGTGTGTGTGTGTGTGTGTGTGTGTGTGTGTGTGTGTACATACCTAGCCACCAGGGCTATAATAGATTAGGAGTGAATAAGAAAGAATTTGAATGATTTAGGTTTCTGAGCACAAATATAAAGAGG
This sequence comes from Theropithecus gelada, assembly GCF_003255815.1. Classification (NCBI taxonomy): domain Eukaryota; kingdom Metazoa; phylum Chordata; class Mammalia; order Primates; family Cercopithecidae; genus Theropithecus; species Theropithecus gelada. The sequence continues at coordinate 734,989 of NW_020257633.1, forward strand.
ATAAGAAACTTTTATAAAACAGGATTAATTTATCTTCTTTAAGGTTTTTTGTCCAACATTTTTCTTTTGGGTGTTTAAAAACAAAAACTCTTTTGGAAGTAATTTCTGTAGATCGTTTAGTAAAACAATATGTCTGAGGTAGTAAAATTCAAAGGTCTTAGAGGAACTTCATGAGCAATATTTAACTGAATTGTGACTCTCAATGTTCAGTAAGTAGAATTCCTATTTCTTTTTTGTTTCTTTATATACTTTAAGTTTTAGGGTACATGTACACAATGTGCAAGTTTGTTACATAGGTATACATGTGCCATGTTGACTTGGTTCACCCATCACCTCGGCATTTACATTAGGTATTTCTTCTAATGCTATCCCTCCCCCAGACCCCCACCTACGCAGGCCCTGGTGTGTGATGTTCCCTTCCCTGTGTCCATGTGTTCTCATTGTTCAACTCCCACTTATGAGTGAGAACATGCAGTGTTTGGTTTTCTGTCCTCGTGATATTTTGCTGAGAATGATTTCCAGCTTCACCCATGTCCCTGAAAAGGACATGAACTCATCCTTTTTTATGATTGCATAGTATTCCATGGTGTATATGTGCCACATTTTCTTTATCCAGCCTATTATTGATGGACATTTGGGTTGGTTCCAAGTCCTTGCTGTTGTGAATAGTGCTACAATAAACATACGTGTGCATGTATCTTTATAGTAGAATGATTTAGAATCCTTTGGGTATATACCCAGTAATAGGATGGCTAGGTCAAATGGTATTTCTAGTTCTAGAACCTTGAGGAATTGCCACACTGTCTTCCACAATAGTTGAACTAATTTACACTCCTACTAACAGTGTAAAAGCGTTCCTGTTTCTCCACATCCTCTCCAGCATCTGTCATTTCTTTCCTTTTTAATGATCATCATTCTAACTGGTGTGAGATGGTATCTCATTGTGGTTTTGATTTGCATTTCTCTGATGGCCAGTGATGATGAGCATTTTTTCTGGCCACAAAAATGTCTTCTTTTAGTAGTGTCTGTTCAAATCCTTTGCTCACTTTTTGATGCGGTTGTTTGTTTTTTTCTTGTAAATTTGTTCAAGTTCTTTGTAGATTCTGGATATTAGCCCTTTGTCAGATGGGTAGATTGCAAAAATGTTCTCCCATTCTGTAGGCTGCCTGTTCACTCTGATGATAGTTTCTTTTGCTGTGAGAAGCTCTTTAGTTTAATTAGATCCTATTTGTCTATTTTGTCTTTTGTTGCCATTGCTGTGGTGTTTTAGTCATGAAGTCTTTGCCCATGCCTATGTCCTATTTATTAAAATTAATTTAATAAATTAATTTTAGCCTAACCTTACTGCCTTACATATTTTAAGTTCAGCCTAATGGTTTCTCTGTACATAGCGAACTGTAATCTAACTCGATGTGTGAACGGACTGTAACCTATTCTTGTACCAATCACCAAGCCTTAGGCAGTCACATGCGGCCAACTGTTCAAACTGTGATCAAAGAAGTCAAACACTGAGCTATAACCAATCCAGCTGTTTCTGTATGTCTCCTCGATTTTCTGAGCCTCACTTTCCTTTTCCTGTCCATAAACCCTCTCTGACCATGCAGCAGTGACAGAGTTACTCTGAACCTATTCTGGTTGAGGACAGGGCTGTCCCATTCGTGAATTGTTCTTTGCTCAATTAAACTCCATTACATTTGTCTCCCAAAAGACAACTAGAATGTCTAGATAGTAGAAAGGAGAACTTTATTAGTGGTATCAGTTTGCAAGCTGGGAAGCTTAGTCTCCGGTCAAAGTTATGCCAAAGACATTCTCTTCAAAGAGGGCAAGATGGGTTGTGTTTTATGCCTCACAGGGTCCGTAATATACAATAAAGTTGTACATATTCAGCAAGTTTGGGGGGAAAACTATACATATTTACAAGGGGAGCTGAGCATGTACGCAATGGGTAATATATGTAACATACGTCCCATGTTCACTTTGAGGACAGGTTTTAGCATTAAAATGAAGTGGAATTTAGCTTTTTTAGTCAACAGGTTTACTATAGGAAACAAAGTTTGTGCACAGCCTCTCTAAGCTGGCTGAAACTGGCTTAAAGTCTACAGTAGCTCATTAGAAAAGAATGTAAGGCCGGTCCTCTGTCCAATCAGGGTTGTAATTCTTAGGTTGTAAATCAGCGTTCTGGTAATTTACGTGACAATTTCCTCGGTTACAGAGTTTAATGAAAGTGTGTTTTTTTCTGGAATTTAAATATTTGTCGTGTTAGCCAGGCCCTGAACCACCAACCTGTAGGAAACTTTGTTTCATTAACCTTAGGATGCATCTTAATTAATAAAAGGGGCATTTATCTTGGTCTCTCAGATCATAAATTTAACTTAAGTTTTCCTTTTAACACTATAAAAAACATTTCTACTATGAATTCTTTCTCTTATTAAAAATGGAAGGCATATATGGAATTCCATTGTTATTATATAAACTGTTCTAAAAGTGAATATTTGCTGTGTAATAAAAGTAAAAGAAAAAGCAATAAAAAAAATCCAATAAAATCAGACTTCATGAAGACGGCTGATTTTAAGAACCAGAAACATGCGGCAAAATGTAAAGTTAGGACTGGAGTAGCACAAGAAGATTGTGGCTTATAATTAAATTCTAACAATTTATTTTTTGTTTAAATCAAATTTATAAATTAACCCACACCAGAAAAAAACATTAAAAGGATCAAAGCACTTGAAAATAATTTTAAATGTTGAATAGATTTGTGAAACAATGTTATGAATCTTTTCAATATGAATAAAAAAAAAATGTATGACCACTTAAGGCATGAAAGTCCTCAGATGACTAAGAAATAAACCTAAAGTGTCTGGGAGTCAACAAACTGGAATGAAATAAGAATATAGTTAAAATAAGATATTATGATCTGTTTATAATTTTTTTAAACCCCCCAAATTGGGTGTACATTTAAGCAATTGAAAAAATCACTGTTACATATTTTCTGACAATGAGAAGGTAATATATAGAAGCCTAAGAAACCTAAAAAAAAGAAATTTTAATAAGACTATAAAAATAATGAAGCATCACCATAATGTATTTCAATATTATCTTAAATTTTTTTGTCTGACACTATACTGTATTATCGGTGATTGTTTGAAGAGGTATTATGATTTATCAATTGTGATCAGTCTATTTTAATATAAAAATTAAACTTTTTTACTTTTCAAATGCTGAAAAATAATTCAATAAACCAAATGTAGGCTAAAAATAGCAAACAGATGCAAAATTAACTGGGATAGCTTTTTTCCCTGAGGATACTTAATGAATGATATTTTCCTTAATCTCTGTGCATGCCCAGTAGTCATAGGGCTTACAGAGATTTAACCCAAATATTTTCTTGTAAAATAAGACTTGCATATATTTTGGTTTTGAGAAATATGTAACATAACATCAGCCATATCCTGAAACTGAAACATATTTGTGCTAACAAAAAAGACTCTTAATGAAGTTACCTAAACTAACACCTATGCTTCTGAAATAATAAGGTATTTGCTCATAAGAACTTCTCATTTTTTTCAGTGTGTTTATTTCTATTAGCAACATATCTTTTGCAATGATCTTATGTGAAAAGTGATTAGAATAGTGGGGGAAATATCAAGCATACACACTTTCCCAGTTTATGACCATGTATCGTTGAGAAGTGCTAGTACATGCTTTCAGTGCATTTTTTAAAATGTCAATTTGACAAATGTACTTTTCAGAACTGGGAAAATAGGAAAGAATTCAGAAATAGTTTAAAGAAATTACCAAAAGAGCATAAAGGAATCTGACTGTATGCAGGCATAAACATTTAACCCTGTCTACTGTTTTCAATAATATTATACAAGTTCATTTGTTTCTTTTTGTACCTCATTTTAGATATCCTTCTCTCTACCCTCACCCCATTGCATAAGATAACCCTCAAGGTACAGAGGCAGTTATTGTAACCATTTGCTTTTTATTCTTCCATCTCACTCCCTCAGCTAAATGAGCTTAATCTTCTTCATTTGGGTAGCACTTCAGAAAAGCTGATTTTGGGCAGGAAAAAACTCAGGAGAACCACTTCTCAGAGTCATGAAATCAGTATCAAGTTGATTCCAGTGCCGTATGCCTGTGTCCTGACTTTACTTAACCTACACTTTCACCTAGATTCTTCACTGACTTTTTTTTTTTAACCAGAACTTTTCTCTGAGTACCAGTAACATGGTATCCATATTATGATCTGTACCACTGACCACTATTTTGGCTACATCTCAGACCTGCCCTTTGCTTGGCCAGTTGTATAAAGTTAGCCTGTGTATCCACCTTTTGCCTCTTTATGTTGCCCGCTTTCCTGCCTCTTTTATCTTAAGAAGCTACTGACCACTTCTATGTTGCTGAACTTGTGATTTAGTTTCCTCTTCTGCCCTGAAAATACCTATCAGTCCTGTCCTCATGCCTCTCGAGTCTCAGCTTGACATAATCTATAGGTTGTTTTAGTGTACAGTGCTTAGGTTGCTTGGTGAGTTGGTGTTAGGAACTGAATTGTATCTCTCTCCAAACTCACATGTGGAAACTCTAACCCCCGATGCGACTGTCCTTGAAGAAAGGGCAAGGTTAAATGAGGTCATAATGATGGAACTGTAATTCAATAGCACTGAGGGATGTACTTACAAGAAAAGGAAGAGACATCACAGATGCACAAGCACAAAGAAAAGGCCATGTGAGGACACAGTGAGAAGGCAGCCATCTGTAAGCCAAAGAGAGAAGCCTCAGAGAAAACAAACCTGCCAGCACCTTGATCTGGAAACTCCAGCCTCCAGAGCTGTGAAGAAATAAATTTATGTTATTCAAGCCACTCCATCTCTGATATTTTATATGGCAGCCCTGGCAAACTGATACAGTTGCAATGAAGAATAATTGGGGATGTTTAGATCTACCCAAGAAGAATAATTCAATTTATACCGGATTGCCTATATATTGAGTTTCCTAAGTTACATTCAGTCAAACTTCCTAACTTTGTTGTTTAGCTTTTGGTTGCCTGCGTGAATTTAGTTTCTCAATGCTAAATAATGATGGTATGTCATCTTAGACATATAGCTTTAGTGTACTTATTCTCTGAAGTGGATATTTACGTCTGATATAATATCACAGAACCATCTGAAGAAATGGGTCCTGAGAGACAGCCATTAAAAAATATATATTGCTAAAACCATTAGAAGTTACTCTTCACACTAAATTATCTAATTATTTATCATGTAAATTATTATATTAAAGTCTTACTCTTTAAAGATATATATTTGTTTCAATCCTATTTAATCACATTTATTTAGGATATTTTGGAAAGAAGACACATTATTGTCCTTTATTTGTGGAAGTGTATAATAGTTGTTATACCAGACTGCATAATGTATTTGGAAGCATTTCTAAGTTTATGTTTATTTCTATCACTCTCTCTAGAAACAGGTATAAATGGTCTCTGAGTGCTTTGTTTCAAGAACTTTGCCTATTTATCTTTGTCATATTGCTTAATACTCAAATTCCAAATGATTACCAATTTTGGTGAACCCTGTATCATGGTGTTAGTAGAAAGAACCTGCGTGTTGGGTCCAAATAAAGATTTATTCCTTGATTTTTCTGCTTAGTATCCTTCTAGCTTTGGGAAGTTTCATTAAAATGTCTGAGTCTCAGATTTTTCATCTGGAAAACAGGTTTAATAGCATTCCTTTGTGTCCTATAGCACAAACTAAATGAGATAAGATATACTAAGTACACAGCACAGTCTGCTGAAACATAGTATTCAAAAAAAAAAAAATGCTAGCAGTTACTGAAAGCTACCTCTGAATATTTTCTGAAAGTAATCACTGCTCTGAATAGTATTCATTTCAAGCTCTTTCTGAACACATCAGGGAATTCAAAATCATGGATCTAGACTTGTTCCAGATGGGGGAAAACGAACACATGCTTTTAAAAAATTCATTTGTGGTATAGTAATACATTTTTGACTAAATTCTTAGTCAAAATTTCAGGTGAGTTTATAGTTAAAAAAGTAAATGCCTATTTTAGATAATATAATTGAACATAATTCCTGTTGATAAAAGTACATCAATATATTCCTTTTCATCTAGATGTGAGTAAAAAGATCAAGAAGGCCTTGGGAGACAGCTCACCAAAACGTTCAGATTATTTATGTTTATCATTTTATTATTTCTGGTTATATTGAAAAGTTTATTAAGTTTTAGCACTATTTAAGTTTAAGTCTAACCCTGGAATTCTTTTTAGCTTAGTTTTAAATAACGAGATTTAACATTTATACAGCACTCCATGTCCTTTGCATTTCTCTAGTCACTCATTTGACTAAAAACATATAAACGTATATTAGAAATAAGAAACCTGACATGGTTTGGCTGTGTCCCTAGACAAATCTCACCTTGAATTGTAACTCCCACAATTCCCATGTGTCATGGGAGAAACCCAGGAGGAGGTGACTGAATTATGGGGGCGGGTCTTTCCTAAGCTGTTCTCAGGATAGTGAATGAGTCTCACGAGATATGATGGTTTTAAAAACAGGAGTTTTTTGGCACGAGCTCTCCCTTTTGCCTGCTGGTATCCACATAAGTTGTGACTTGCTCTTCCTTGCCTTTCACCTTCTGCCATGATTTTGGGGCCTCCCCAGCCACATGAAACTGTCAATAAACCTCTTCCTTTTGTAAATTGCCCCGTCTCTGGTATGCCTTTATCAGTAGCATGAAAACGGACTAATACAAGACCCCTTTCATGTGTTTTGAGAGTAAATAATGAATACTAAAATTTAGAGAAAACTGTGAGAGAAGTTTGACTTCCAAAAATGAGAAAAATTTCATTCAGAATACAAAATATATAAATATATTTAGGTTTATTAAATTTGTGGTACATACTAAGCTACTCAGATTCTCCTTTATTCAGCAAATTTCTGCAGCCAAAGAAAGCTGTCTTATCCAAAGTGACATGCCCCCTCCATCCCTAGGACAGCCTGAATCCTAAGACTGCTTATATGAAGGTTTCAAAAGGCCCAGCCTCTCTTGGTTCAAAAATGACAAATCTGATGGGTGCTGCAGCTCAGGAACTCTGACTGAGTGAGGGAAGCCTCTGTTGCTACTGCTATTGCCTAGTCCCTCCCTCTCCCCTTTCTCACATGGACATTTCTGCCTCACCACTCTCACCCCAGAACACAGTCTAATAAACTTTCTGGTTTCCAATCACAGTTTCAGAATCTGCTTCCCTAAAGGAACCAACCAACGAAAATCCACAAAGAAGTTATGACCAGTAATTCAGTTATAACTCACAAGCACTTATATCTTTCTCCAACCCATTGTATTCCAAAACTCTTATTTAAAGAAGGAGGGATGGAATTGTGAGCTAGGAAAAATTATACCTATGGAAGATAGAGGATGCATCATAGAAATAATTTAGAGTAACCATGTCAAGCAATTAATTTCCTATGGAAAAACTGTATCTTAAATCTCTACTATACCCAACAATTTTAAAAGCTAGTAAGTACAGTCAATTAAATCAATTAAACCCTTTCATATTTATTTGAGTAAAACATATTATCTGAAGACCTCCGTTTCTCTGTTACCCTGTTATAGTTTCTAGAAATCACCACACAAGGTCAGTCTTTGTAGTACGCTCTCTGGCAGCGGAGACAGAGTGGCCAAAATGCTTTCATTAGTTTATTGGCAGGGAGTGATCTGAATTAACAATCCAAGTACCAATACTCAGGACTCGCAAATATTGATTAGATTGAAAGCAATACATTAGGTGACTTAAAGTATGGATATGCTTTAGTAGTGGAAAAAGAATTGCATTTGGATCATGGGCAGCCAAATGGAAGAGGAAAAGGAAAAGAATGACAAGAATAATAAATAAAGAGATGTTCTGTGACATATCACTTAAGATATATTGTATTTCTAAAGAGGTATCAACTTGCATATTCATCTGAAGAAAAAAAATAAAAGCCTACAATTTAAACACAGAGAAAAGCAGCTCTTTGGCAAGAAAAACTTAGTGCTAAGCCTTTAACATGAAATCCAGATAGAGGATCAAATCTTCATGGGTAACCCCATAAAATCTAACAAAAAATGTATTCCAGAGATTTGATATAATAATGTGCAGCCTCTTAGGCACAGATACCCCTACGATTTGAACACAACTTCAGGTTCTATAGTTGGAAACCTATATTACTATGGTCTATAAACCAAGGGTTCCAAAAACAAGATGGAAATTATAGTTATAAACTATATAATTATAAAATATCCATTTAAACTGTGAGAAAAGTAAACTGTCCTTGTTAAAAAAAGCTTACCTGAGTTAAAAGATCCTGTGGGGGCCAGGCGTGGTGGCTCATGCCTGTAATCCTAGCACTTTGAGAGGCTGAGGTGGGCAAATCACGAGGTCAGGAGCTCAAAACCGGCCTGGCCAACATGGTCTCTACTAAAAACACAAAAAATTAGCTAGGTGTAGTGGCGGGTGCCTGTAATCCCAGCTACTTGGGAGGCTGAGGCAGGAGAATCGCTTGAACCCAGGAGGCTGAGGTTGCAGTGAGCCAAGATCGCACCACTGTACTCCAGCCCAAGCGACAGAGTGAGACTCCACTCAAAAAGAAAAAAGAAAAAAGAGAGAGAAAGAAAGAAAGAAAAAAGAAAAAAAATCCTGTAGGACATGTAGAACTTAATTAAATTTACAACTGCTCTATCTATATGCTTTGTGATCGTGAAAGAGTCCATTAGCAGATCAGAAACACAACATTCCCATACAAAAAACAGGAGTGAAAAAATACTGTGTCATAGAACACTTGGAAGAATTAAGTAAGATTCCATATATAATATATTTAGCACAGATTTTGACATATAAAATGATGTACTAAGTAGTCCAATAATTATAATAATTTATTAGTAATTTTATCCTAACACTTAAGCCAAACACTTTTCCAATAATCCTAATTTGAACATACTATAACAGTAGGTAGAGTTGAACTATTCTGATATTCTCTAGAACCCATTTTAAATGACCACATTTGTATTTTGGCTTATTAAAATGTGTTTGGAGCATTTTAAATTAAATTAAAATATATTGTGGTTTGATGATCTGCGAAGTAACTGCTGAGCTAAAGCCAGCCCAATATATTGTGATTGAATCACAAGTGTACAAACACTTATCTACAACACACACACACACATATATATACTGTACATATTGTGCCTTTTATTTCAAAGCATGATAAATAAGAAATGGAGATCAATAAATCCTTGAAAGCGTCCTGGGAATTTGTGTGATCTAGAAATGACGATCTTTCTTAAAATCATCTTAGAGAGGGTCTTTTTTAAAGTCATTTTAAAGTCTGCTTTTTGTTTGTATATTTTTTACTTGGACTGATTTTTAAAATAATTCCAATTTATAGAACACATGCTGAGACACAACTTGGGTGAGTTGGGAGCCACGACTGTGTAGCCACAAGGCCTGCTACACTGCACATCTCACCTCCTGCAGCCTTCACTTTATTAGTCTCTCATAAGTACCAATCTATTATCCAGCCCCATGTTAAACACTGGCAGAAGTTAAAAGGAGTTTTAAAATGTATTAACATATAATGCATTTTTTACAATGTTCCTGTAAACCATCCCATTAATCTCTGGAAAATTTAATAAAACCCTATGTAGTTTTAGAGCTGAAACTTTCTCTCCCATGACTTTAAAAATATATATTTTTAAACAAGTATTCCTTTACAATATAAATATTGCATAGGTGGTTAACTGTGAACTCTCTCTTTAGAAAATAAATCAAAATACTAAAATCTACCAGTTGTCTCAGATCAATGTTCAGATGTTCAGATTTAGAGTAAAAGAAGTAATTTATGAGCCTGACCCACCCACTGTCAAGGAAAAATGAGTTTGAGTGGAATGCCTCATGGAGGAACTTTGCTCAGCTAAAAATGTACATGAAAACACTGAGCATAAAAGGAAGTCAAGAAGAAGGAAAAGAATCCAGATGGAGTTGACTGTTTTAAAAATTAGACCAGAAAAAACACAGTCAAATATTTAAGATATGAATTAATACAATGTACTTTTGGATTATTGATATGTTTATTTTCTTAATTGTGCTGGTGGTTCACAGTTGTATAAATATGTCAAAACTTTCAGATGGTATAATTTAAATTTGTACAATTTATTGTATGTCAATGATACCTTAAGAAAGCTATATAAACACAAACTAAAAGAAACTACAAAAGACAATAAAACAAAACAAAAATAACAAAACATCCCAAATGCTTAGAAATTAAATTCTTAATAATACTTTAGTTATCAAAGAAATCATAATGGAAATCAGAAACTATTCTAAATAGTTATGAAAATATTATACATAAAAATATGATATAAAAATAAAGTATTACTTTTCGGAAAATTTATAGAACTGAATAAATATAAAAGAAAGGAAGCTAAAAAAAAATCAACAAAATAAAAAATAATTAATGTGGAAGTTAGAAACTATTAAATGAGAATAAAAATCTAAGAAATAGAAAACATAAAATGAAGAAATCCCCATAAATTTTAAAGTTCAGACTTTGAAAATCTTAATAAAATCAAGTAAAACCTTACAAAAAATGTATCAAGGAGAAAGAAGGCAAAACACATGTGATGGTTAATACTGAGTGTCAACTTGATTGGACTGAAGGATGAAAAGTATTGATTCTGGATGTGTCTGTGAGGCTGTTGCCAAAGGAGATTAACATTTGAGTCAGTGGGCTGGGAAAGGCAGACCCACTCTTAATTTGGGTGGGCACCATCTAATCAGCTGCCAGTGAATATAAAGCAAGCAGAAAAAAAAAAAAAAAAACACGAAATGGCTAGACTGGCTTAGCCTTCCAGCCTACATCTTTCTCCCATGCTGGATGCTTCCTGCCCTTAAACATCAGACGCCAAACTCTTCAGGTTTGGGACTCAGATTGGCTTCCTTGCTCCTCAGCTTGCAGATGCCCTATTGTGGGACCTTGTGATCATGTGAGTTAATACTACTTAATAAATTCCCAAATATATATATATATGTATGTATGAGTTTATTTTTATAACCTATATAATATAAGTAATAGGAGATATATAATTTCTCCTATTAGCCTATATATTATCATATATATATATATATATACACACACACATATATTTCCTATTATTTCTGTACCTCTGGAGAACACTGACTAATACACAGAAATTGAAAATATCAGAAACACTAGCAACCAATTGAAAAAATATTGAATGATACTATTTATAAAAATATAAAGACATGAAATACCTGGAAATAAAAATAACTAAAGTGGTATAAGAACTCTAAAAACAAAACAAAAAACATATAAATCACTTTTGGGAGGAATAATTAGAAATAAGCTATATGATTTTAAAAGTTAATACTAAAAATGTTGTTTTAAAACTGATACATAGATTTAATGTAATTCAAAACAAATTTCCAGTAGTTTATTTTATGGAAATGAATACATGGATTCTCTAATTTACATGAAAATGCAAAAAAAAGAAAAGAATAACAAAGACAATTATGATGCAGGACAACTTACAACACCAAATATTTCACATTCATGTAATTACAGTGTGAATAAACAGTGAGGTATGGGTACAGATAGAGATAAACTCATCAACAGAATAGAATATAAAGAGGCACACCCACACATATATAGTCAATTGATTGTAACATAATACAAAAAATTAACAAAAGAAAAGGAAAATTTGACAAATTGAACATAATTAAAGTTAATTAAAGTTAATTAAAATTTTATATCTTAAAAGACATTAAGGGTTAGAAAAGGCAAAAAAATCAAGAAAAGATTATATTTATATGTTTGTGTATACATGCACATATATGTATATACAACAAATATTAAAAATTTTAAAAAGATGTCTCAGGTCAACAATATCAAGATAAATAACCTGCTAAGAAGATGAGCTACAGACTTGGGCAGGTGCTTCAAATAAAAGCCATCCAAATAATGCATAAACATATGAAAAGATGCTTAACCTCATTCATCATCAGGCAAACAAAAGTTACAGCAACAATGAAATCCCACTGTACACTTACTGGAATAACTAAAATATACTAAAATACTAATATTTCCAAGTGTTGGTGAGGATATGGAACTCTCATACATTGATGGCAGGAATGTGACTTGGAGCAATCCCTTTAGACAATTATTTGGCAGTATTTACTGAAGCTAAACATACATATATTTTATAAAGTACCAATTCTATAATATATTGTATTATCTAATAAGATGCTTTCATGTGTCCATCAAAGTACATGCAAAACTATAACATCATGATTTATAATAACTAAAATGTCCATCAATATTAAATATAGTGTGGTGTATTCATATTATAGGATGCTTCATTTCAATGAAAATCAACTGCAATTATGTGTGACAACATTGATAAATGTCAGTAACATAATGATAAGCAAAAACACTCTATTCAAATGTTACATACAGTAAGGTTTTATGTATATACATTTCAGAAGTAGGCAAAGATAATTAATGGTGTAGTTCAGAGGGGGATAACAGATAATGGTAGAGGCAGTGACTATGAAACAAACTTACCATGTTATGTTTTTAATGAGTAATAGCATATACAAATGTCAGGAATGGAACGTGTCTTTTCTCTCTTACTTTCTAATTTATTTTTAAATCGAGTTTTCTAAACTAGAGATTTGCCTTCGCCTGGTGGTAACAAATGAAGAAGAACATTTAAGAAAGGCTCTGAAAGAAATATGATCAAATACACAAGCCCCATTGATCCAAAGCTACCTTGTTGAAAAGACATCTCACAAAACTGAATCAATGCATATGGATTCAGAACAATGCAAGTCAGATTCACTTAAATTGTCCGTCTTTTATTCCCCTTTAAATCAAATATCAATAACCTTTGGGAGGTGATGCTGGCATTCAAATTAAATGACTTCTGGTTTTTCATGTTGTAGACCCGTTTATAGTCTTCCCTAGTCTTAATTAGCCAAATAAGGAAGTAGAGATATTATTAATTATCTTACTGATCCACTTGTCACCTGAATAAAGTAGAAACAGTGATTTGTTTTTCTTAATATGACCTCAGGAATCACAGCAAAAATAGTCAAGCTCCCAACTGTGCTCATTCTCTGCTACAAACTAAATTGTATACCCAGGCCTGTTACCTCTCCTTCCCCCTTCTCTTTTATTATGTGTTACACAGGGTGTAATTTTGCTAAAACAAGCCCTTTTATTATACATTGCCAGAAGTGTCACCTACTGTTAAATGATTCCTGTGCTGCAGACAGAAGAAACCACGAGCCCTGCAAGGTTCGGAAGTTTCCATTACGCGCACAGACCCCAAGAACAGCTGTTAACAAATCTGTTGGTGGTTTTGTGTAAAAAGGAGCCAGGCTGTGCTCCTGCTGTACTTTTGGTCAGAGAAAGCAATTTACATTTTGACAGGCTTCGTGGGCAGAAGAAAAAACAGCACAGGTATAATAATAGCTCTACATGAAAGATCTGGAGCAATGTTTTACTAATATTGAAAGTTTCATTAAATAATGAGCAGCAATCAGAGAAAAATTATCTCATGAGTACGGCAATATTAAGTCTGTTTACTGATAACATAGATGAGAGTATTATTTTAAGGAACTTTAAGAAAAAGACATGTGTGATTTAATATTTTATTAGACTGTTTAACATAAATTTTATCAAAATGAAACAAAAGAAGATAAACTTAGGTAGTAATGTTGACCAATTTTGTCTTTAAGAAAACTTAATAATTATTTCAATTCTCCATTCTCTTGCGTTATAAAACCTTTGTCTATTTTGAATCTATTTTCCCACATACTTTTAAACTGTAATAACTTACATGTAAATACAGAGTATATGTTTTCCTGCCAACCAAAATACTTCACTTTGTGTTGTAATTGCTGTTCTATTTTACTATTAGACCTTAAACATATGATCTAGAATTGAGCATGGGCCTTGCCAAATTTAAATACTAAGTCTAAATTTACGTCTGCATTACTATATTTAAATTATTTTAAGTTCCTCATTAAGTAATATAAGTATAATACCTTCAGAAAATTTTACATTGAACACAGATCTCAAAATAAAATAATTTACATTTATAAAATGTTAATAAGAAAGTAATGTTTTATTGCTGTGACAGAAGTTGATTGTATTTATCAATATTTGGTTTTTCTCTGCTCGCTAGACATACTTAAACACATTCTACAGACATTTTGCCTCTGAGTGGGACCACAGGACACAATTCTGGCTAATGGAATGTGTGCGGCAGAATTGTGTGCCACTCCCAGAGCTGACCAAAAAAGCAATCTTAAACACACTCTCTTCTCTCCAAGGCCCTAGAAGTAGCAGACACAATACAAGGTGGGGTCTCCCTGAGTCAGAGCTTGGAAAACAGTTGTGTACAAAGGCCACACAACAAGGACAAAATGTATTGGACTTCACATAAACGAGAAATAAAATTGTGTTTTCTCAGCCCAGGAGATTTTGAGGATATCTTGTTTTTAAGTTCCCCTATGCTAACTGATGTTATTATGTGGATATTTAAGCAGAATATGCATCTATTTCTAAGAAAATATTCACTCTATATTAACTTCCTTAACCCATCAGGGTGTTTGTTGTTGTTGTTGTTGTTGTTGTGTTCTGTTTTTATTTTTTTTGTAATAAAGTCAGAGAATTTAAAGGCTCATGTAATAAATATTCTAAATGAGAAACTTCAAAAACAAGTACTAAAAAATAGTACTTTAACAACCAAAGAAATGCATAATTATTTTCAGTCTTTTAAATTGTATCCTATCTATTACATAATATTAAATAAGCAGATGATTTTAAGGAGATACTTTTATTCTATTTGCATGGTTGTCGAGAATCCACGCTATGCTGTGTTGGGGCTCAGAAAACAATACCCTAAAATGAAGTACTCAGACGCAACCTCACAAGTAAACATTTTTCTCTGACCTTCTCCTGTTCTTCTGCTTCTCAGTCCCATTCTCTCCCGAGGCTAGCTGTAGAAACTAGACTCCCTCTTCCCTAGGGCAGGCCGTTGAAACCAGAACTCCTTTTCCCCAAAGACAACCATAAACCGTAAAAACATTACTCTAACTTTCCCTCCATCTTTCTGTGTAAAAAGTGGCCATAAAGAAATTATCTGACCTACCTTCTTTGACTGTAAGCCATAACACCCCAATTCCAGAAAGAGTCCTGCCCCACACTCAGAAAGGAGGAAACCTGCACAGAGAGGCCAAGAATCTAAACAGACAGGCCTTGCTGGGCTTCTCCACAGAGCATACACTTTTTGTCCAATTATATATCTACGCAGCTGTCCATACTTTGTTGAACCTAAGCAAATGAATAGACTATTTACCCCTGTATCTCTGTGTCTTCATTTTGAACGCTGTCATGTATACATGTTAAATAAATTAGGATGCCTTTTCTCCAATTTATCTGTTTTGTGTGAGTTGATGTGCCAGCAAACCTGCAGAGTGCCAAGCAGAATTTCTCCCCTTTCCCCCTACAGCTGTTATTGTTAGGTACAGAGAAAGACATAAATCTTTCCTTTGTAAAAAATAAAAACAAAAATGACTTATAAGTAAGTATACTGCTGATATGGATTTAATTATCAATAAATAGCGTGTTAACTCTAGTTTATCATTCTTGAATATATGGCATCTTTCAGACTAAAACTCAATCTCATTGCTTGTAATTTTATTATGTATTCCAATCAAGTTGTAATATGATATATTGGATCAATATAGCTAAGCATAATTATCATTTTATAAAAAGGTTTGAGATAAAGTAATATATACATATTTAAAATATTTTCTTGGAAAATGAGCTACAAAGCAATATGCAAGAGTAGAAAGAGCTTTCTTAGATAAAACTTTTAAAATAATACTTCTTAAGTATGATGTAACATTTTTTTCTAACATAGCTCTATGTTGACTAGACAATATATTTAGAAGATAAAAAGATAATGATTTATTTTAGTGACTCTCTGTCTGACTAACACATTTCTCATTTACACATTTTCCTTGAAGTTCTCAAAACAGCAGCAACAGCTACAAGGCCCTGAGATTTCCAAGGCATACATCTGCATGGCCACAGATTTCATCTCCCTTCCATCTAATTGCTTTGTTTTATTTTTCTCTTCTGCTAATCTCTGTCCGTCTAGCTTTCTAACATCTCACAGCTCAATACATTCTTTTTGCCTCCAGCTTGGTCTTTTTACCTGTGAATCACTTCCCCACTGAAGGTCTAACATCTTAGTCCCACAATGAGTACAGTTTTTTGGAAATGATATTTCCAAATTGCCTGTGGCAAACTCAAAGCTTGGCATGTGATCCTTTTCAATGCTGCAGCTTTGAGAAATATATAAAGGATCTTAATAAACTTTGCTTCTGTGTAAATTCAAGCTATAGTATGGATGGGAAGTTCCCAGTTGGTTCAGAGACATCCTAACTGATATTGAAAACACAAACAGGTAAGTGAGCAGTATGAGGTAGGTCAAAGATCAAGTCATAGAACAAATGGGTCTAGCGAGAGTTTAGTTCAGACAGTTGAGGATCAAAATGGGATAAATCCATGTGAAGTGGAGATCAGTCAGGTAGACTGAATAAACAAAGAGGGAAAAAATTTCCCAAAAGTCAAGCCATTGAAGCTATCCTAATACATACTAAGGAAATATTTCTAAAATTTCACTTAATATAAAGAATCATGTAGTAACCTTTCTTTCTCTTCATTGCCAGATTTCTTGAAAGTTCTATAAAATAGTCTACCTTTATATTTTCAACTCTTATTTACTCATTTCATCATCTCTTTATAGTCAAATTTCTGTCTCCACTGTCCTATAAAGATTTCTTCCTTTAGGGCCAAAAATAGACTTTTAATTGAGAGCATAATTGTTTCTATGCCCTCAACTTTGGCACTGCTTACTCACCCTTTTATTAATAAGACGCTTAGCAATGAACTCTTAGCCTCAGTGGAATCTTTTTTTTTTTTTTCTGGTCTTGATTCTATGTTATAAACTTGTGCCTCCATTAGTTTTTAAATTACTTTTTCATTAGCAGAATCAGACTATATTTCAATGTGCTTGTAGAAACTGTTAAACCTCACCTCTCAAAACACTTGTTCTCACACCATATGCTTCAGACTTACAATGCTTCTTCTATTTGCTTGTACATGACCTTGTTATGGGCCATCCTCTCTGTCTAAGGCATCTTTTGTTCTTTTTTTTCTGGTTAAATACTACTGACCAAGACAGAATTAACATTTCTCTCATCTTGACTAAACTTTAGACAGGCATCCTCCCCTCCCACATAGTCACCTCTAGAATTCAGATGGCCTAACCACAGAGACCTTACCTCCCTTTTCTTAGTACATTTACTTTAGAACATTTGCAACTGCAACTTTTTTCCTCTGCCCATTTGAGATGCAAATTCTTTAAAAAAGCCTCCTTGCCAGTTGTACAACCCAGGACTATCTTTCTCAACACCTGAAGGCAATCCCTTTGAAATGTAATTATCAAAAGTAAAAAATAATACCCCTTATATCTCAGTCTCTGTGGAAGAATGGGGCTACTGTTGGTAGGAGCCTTTCTCAAAATTGTACAACTACCTGCTATCATAAAGATGCAAAATAGCCTACCTTTCCTTTGGGTAAGGCCAATTAGCAAATACAGCTGGCCTGTGATCCTCCTATAGGAAATGTCCCCTGAGAGAGGCTTGGTCTTCAGAAAGGGAAACTTTCAGAACACAGCAGCTCTGTTAGAAGGAGACTAAGGTGGGTTTAACCCCCCTGATCATATTCACCTCTCTGTAATCTCCTGTCAATACATATCTGAAAGTCAGAGGTTTAGAGAGCCTGATGCAGGTCACATACCCACAGATCTAGGTGGAGAAGGGTAGACAGTAGACATAAAGAACCTAACAAAAGATTTTTTATATATGTATCTGTGTTTATGTATATGTTTCTATGTATATGAATATACGTATATGTATATTTATATACACACACATACATAAATATTTATATCCCGGTTTGTAAACTAGTTGAGTCATTCATCAATCTACCCACTCATCCCTTCAAAGGATGGTTTTTTAATGTGATTGGCAATATATTAGGTCCTGGAGATTGTTTTAAAAAAATCAATACAGCATTACAATAATGATTGCATTGAATTGCTACTACAGAAACATTTCCAAATGCTGTGGAATTTTAGGAAACAAAGGTACGGAAGCAGTAAAATTTTTATTGCCATTTACTTTAAGGCTTATACATAAGTACATTGCCAAAAAAGAAGTGGAAGCAAGGCTTGATGGATGTGAGTGGTTTCATGTATCTGGACTATAAAATCTGTGAAAAAGATAAAGAGAGAGGAAAGATGTTGGTAAAATAATAGCAAGCTAGCTAGCTAAATAGGTAAGTGGATAGATAGATAATAGAAAATCACCATTGAGACTAAGAAAGGAATGATTACAATAATCACCCAATAGTGTCCCAACTGTGGAAACTCAAAAAAGTAAGACTGAAAATTGACCTTTGAGTTTTGATTGTGAAAAGAGTATTATTGATCTTTGCAAGACTTGCAGGTGGAAAATTATAAAAGGTTGGGATTTTATTCAAACCTGAAGAAATCTAAATACTTATTACATAAAAATTCGAAAAGATAAATGATGAAAAGGAAGAATTACCTTGAATTGAAGTATAATGTTGACTTAAAAAATGAACTGCTTTTCCTCTGCTCTCACACTACAACAATCAACACAGAACACTTCTGGGACCAAATTTGTGGGGCTTTTTCCCTACTAGCAAGCAAGCAATTGATTCTGCAGTGGACGCTAGCTGGGTGTTCTCCAATTCAACACTAGCTACCAGAAGATAGCATCAGACCCCACAGGTTTAGAACTCAATCCACTTCTGATGCCAATCACAAGGCTTGGGTGTTTTTATTTGTGTTTCTGGCCAATCAGCTATAAGTCAGAGTTCCCACAACCTCTCTCCTGGGTTTGATTAATTTGCTAGAGTGGTTCACAGAGTTGAACAAAACACTTATGTCCACCAGTTTATTATAAAGGATATTACAAGGGCTACACCTGATAAGATACAGAGAGCAAAATATGGGAGAAGGGTCACAGGGCTTCCACACCCTCTTTGAGTACACCATCCTCCAGGAACCTTAATGTGTTCAGCTCTCTGGAAGCTCCTTGTAGCATCCTCTTGGGCCTTTTATGGAAACTTCATTGCATAGTCATAAATGAAGCATCGATAAGGGGGTAGAAATGTGATTGGACAAAAAGGGTATGATCTAATACAAATAAACAGAGCGGGAAAGCCAGCAAGTTCTATCTATCTGTTCAGATTCTTTTTGGCCTCTCTGTGCAATATTTTCTCCTCCAGGGTATGGGGCAGAACCCCTTCTGAAATGGGAGTTTCATGACTTATAATCAGACAAGGCAAGTTAGAGAATTTCTTTGTGACCAGCTCTAAGATGGAAAGGCAGGAGGAAATTAGGGTACATTTGTAATTTCTGTGGCTTGCCTTGAGGCGAAAAAGGAGCAGGTGAAGGGAGGGCAGAAAAAGGTCAAAGAGAAAAAATTCTGTGTCTGAGGCCTGATTCTGAGGTCTAAAGCATCCCAACATTATAACAAAAGATGGTCTTTCACTTTCATCTCTCTGCAGTTGTTCCAAAGCTGCTTCAGGAAACAAGGACAAAAGGCCAAATACTTTAACAAAAGATATGCTTATTGCTTTAGTCACTTAGAAAATAACAAAGGTTACCGGAGTTATAAGCCAGGAACTGTGGACGAAAACCAATATGTATGTATAATAATATAACAGACATGTTTCTCATTTTTTCCTTTTCCTTTTTGCTGGTAGAGGAGATTTTATTGATGGATTCCATCTTTACTGCCTTTCAAACCCTGCCTTTCTCCTCAGAGGAAATAAAAAGATTAAGCAATTGTTCTATAAACAGCACATGAATTGTTCTAACCTGATATTATCAGTAATTCTTAAATGTGTGTTCATCAGGAACTCAGTATAAATTCAGTATTTTTAGTCGATTATGTAGTTGTGGCTCAGAACATACCACCCCAAAATATGACTGGAGAAGACCAGAATATTTGAACCTAATATATATGTTTTTGGCATAGTTTAAACACATTATTCACATTAGTTTTAGAACCTGCAGACACAGAAGTATCTCTGAAAAGCTGTCCTTTTGTAAATATATGTATAAAGGAAACCTGCATTTGTAAAAGTATCTCTATCAGGAAGATAGTGCACTGCTCCCAGACAACTTTTATTACCTGAGAGACTTTTTATCAGAGTAATAAGGCAATTTTTATTCACCATAGATTGTCTCTTCTAACTCTCCCATAACTTGTCTTCACCACCCCACAGAAGGCCAAAGCCTTTATTGCTTTTTGTAGCTCAGGATGCTATGTAAACTTTAATCATCTGTGGCCCTTCTTTAAGTTACATATTTTGGTGGGACTCCCATGCATCTGTATATAATTAAATATAGTTTTTCTCCTGTTAATCTGTTCATGTCAATTTAATGTCTAGCCAAGCCTAAGAACTAAGAAGGGTGAAGGATGCCACTTTTCCCTCCTCTGTAATAGTCAACAGAATATTTTCCACTCTTTGATTTTGTGCTTTTTTGTCATAAGGCTTCAATAAAATTGTCAGCTCCAATTTACTCATTATAAACATGTGCTATTTTTATTGAAAATTGTGTCAGTGGCATTTCTAGAGAGTATTTGCAAGTTGCTAATTACGAAATATGGTAAGTACTATGAGAAGACATTTTATACTTTAGTATTTTTAATTATTTTTAGAAATGAAGCTAAAAATACCTTTTCCAAAACTTATGACAGTGAGAAATATCTGCATAATTGACTCCATCTTGCTTCCAACCTCATAAGCTAACAGCCTTTGTTAACTTTTAAACAAAGATGATAACAGTACCTTCTGGAAACTAACTTCCTAGGGACTAAAACCACCTTTGTAATACTAACGAAAGGCCACAGTGTTAGGATTATGAGAGGGGTTTGAATTCTGCTTAGATGTAGGCCTAGTTGAGTGATAATCAATCATTGTTTCTTACCTTGATTTTTTGTTTCTCCTTTTTTTTTTTCTTTTGTATTTTTAGTAGAGATGGGCTTTTACTATGTTGGCAAGGCTGGTCTTGAACTCCTGACTTCAGGTGATCCATTTGCTTTGGCCCCCCAAAGTGCTGGGATTACAGTCGTGAGCCACCACATGCAGCCCCCTAGCTTGATTTTCTATAAGCCCTTACTGCTCAGGAGTCACGTAGCCAGAGATCACAGTATTTGTGACTTCCTTAATTGCTCCTATAGATAACATCAGTATTGTCAAAACCTAAGATTTATCTTTGAGATATTTTTCAGACTTTGGATTAACTGACTCCATGTAGACCCACTACTCATACCAAGGACCTGACTCAACCAGTAAACCCAACCCAGAAATGGGCATAGCATGCAAAAGCAGTGTGGACACCCCTATGATTTCTTCCCCAACCAATCAGTAGCACCCGTTTCCTAACCCCCTCCCCACCAAATTACCCTCCAAGCTCTTGGGGAGGTAGACTTGTGAAATGTCTCCTGTCGTAGCACTTGGCTGGACCTGAAGTTATTTAAGACTTTCTCTACTGCAACATCACTGTCTCAGTGAATTGGAATTATCTGTATAACAGGCAAGAAGAACCTGGTTGGGCATTTACAATATCTGATCCTATTCATATTAGTTGTTAGAATAAATAAATCATAATATAAAGGAAAACAATATTAGTTTATAAGAAAAGGCAAATCCCATTGGAAAGTCAATTTCAATATAAGAAGCAATCAGACCAATCAGAATCACTGGACTCTCAACCAATCGGAGTCTACACAGATCACATTGAGAATACAACTTTTAGTGACAAAGATAAAATGATAAGCCTATTAACAAATTATGCTATTCTACCCTTATTTCTCCATATTTTGGGATTCTGTTGTCCACTAAGGCTTTCTACAACTGTGGTAACCATAGATATTAATTGAATTTCTATTCTGTGTCAGTAAATTTGCATACATTTTGTTTAAAGTCACTCAGCTAATAAGCACAGTACAGGATTTTTCTGCTAGATAGGCCATAGGTACTACTGTGAAGCATTTCATGTTCTAATACAATTGCATATATCTTTCTCTACTCTTGACTGTTAGCTCCCTAAGGCTTAAATGTGTCTATTCACCTACGCGTATTTTATACTAGCACAATGACTAAAAGTGGATGCATAATTTACAATTTAAGCTATACAGATTATAACACCATAAACAGGGAACCATGATATACTTGGTAGCAGTTATATTAAATTACATGGGAAATGCTTACAAGTCAATCAGTGGCTTCGTAAAATTCTGATATGCCGAGTGACTACTAAGTCACTGGCCAAATGCATGCATAAACCAGAGAGTGCCTTATTTTGAGACTGGCAGATTTGATCTCAAACTGCTCTAAGGAGATACAGAGACTGAAAACCAAGAGTTAGAGAAAATGCCTAGATAGAGATAGGTGATAGATGGATGGATGGATAGATAGATAGATAGATAGATAGATAGATAGATAGATAGATACAGAAATAGGTATCAGTTGTCAAAAGCTACCTTGAGGAATTCAGAGTCAGTTGATATAAGATAAAAACAGGTAAGCTGGTGTCATTAATTCATAAGGCTTTCTATGTCATTATACAATGCCAGTAAGCAGAGACGTCAGGAATACTGAGGTAGTAGTATTTGTTTCTGAAATCCCTTCTACATTCACAGCCACATGTGAGTAGTCCTGCTTATGAGTAGAAGGCAAATTTAGCCAGAGGCAGAATCAGAATAAAGAGGAATTTATTTTCTCTTTCAGGGAAGTTCATCTATGATTATAGGAAGACTCTTCCCATATAAGAAGCTCTTATGTGGGAAACGAGAGAAAAAATGTTTCATTGCTAATTTATACTACAAGCACTTCATATTGTCATAAAATTAGATTTTAAAAGTTTGCCATAAAGAATAAAAATCAAGGATGCAGTAACTGATAGCCTTTATTTAAATGAATATCTATCCATTTGTGGTCTTGTCTTAAATCAGGCTTTCGATAGATACAAATATATGCTTTCTCATAACTGAATGTAACTTACCTGCCCTATTTTCCTCTCATTGAGAGAATGTTGTCATATTCAAGGGCAAAAACAAGTTTTCAACATGCAGTTCTGATTTAAGATTATAAATCTTATGAAATATTTAAAATCTTTAGGATTTTGTTATTTAGTTTTTCAGTGGTAAATAAAACATATCTAGAGTTCTAGTGCTTTTTTATAGTCTTTTAAAATCTTTCGAAGTTGAAGAAATAAATAATAAAAATTTTCAAAACAAGCTTGGGAATGGAATATGCTACCACATGACAACATTAACAATGATACTGAAATTACCACGCAATTGCACTATATTCCTTCCTGAACTTATCACACATGTAGGACCATGCAAAAATTTCATGTTAGATGACAGTGTTTTACAGGTATAATCATGTATTGTATGTATTTGGACATCCCGTTGCTTCAGAAATGCTCTGTGGAGGAGGTGAGATCTGGGGTTGGGGAGGAGTTTCTTTGAAATAAGGCAACTCCTTTCTCTGGGGAAAAAAAGAGCATAATGTGTGATCAGAACAAGAAATGAAAAAATAGAAATAGATGGGGTGGTGTGTGGCCATTTCTAAATAAATGACCATTTGGAGACTTTTGTGACAAACCACTTGTGAACCAAATTCATGGTTTTAATTTTATATTTTCTTTCTTTTTCTTCCTTATACAAATCGCAATTAATCATTATTTGAACTACGACATTAAAATGCTTTGAAAAAATGCCAGAAAAAATAATTTTTATGTAGTAGTAGAAAATATCATTTTTAAAAGTCCTGCCTGAATATGCAATTAGATACCACAAAGATTCATGCAATTAGGCAGAAAATATTTCACAATGCTGTTTCTAAAAAACAATACAAAACAAAAAACCATGCTTTCAAACTGAAAAATGATTAATTAACTAATGCAAAATAATTTCAAGTGTAATCTCTAAGTATACTGTTTGTTATACATTTCTTAAAGTTTATAAACTATTTCAGTGGCTTTTTGAAGACAATAAAGAATGTATATTAATACTCTGTACCATCGGTAAGTTGAGTGTTTATTATCTGAAATGGTTTACAATTCAGGCCAATAACAACCTATTTAACTTTTTTCCGCCTTCATCATTATTCTGAGAACCAAAAGTTTTACTTCTGAAACTTAATTTTGTTGTACATGATGATAATATGGTATTTTGATGGATGATACAAAAATGGTTCATGAATAGGAAACCAAATTCAGAAGTCACATTTTTACTTTTAGAATTACATTATTGTATTCAAGTGTGAAGCCTAAAATAAAACAACATAACATATTACTCAAGGGGAAGACTTGTCAGCTACTTTTTCTCTCCTTCCCTCATCCCTGATAGGGGTGTGTGTGTGTGTGTGTGTGTGTGTGTGTATTTATGTCTCTACACAAACACATTGTCCACATATGGGGACAAAGACACACACATATGTGCTCTCTAGCATAAGTAAAATTCAGATTTGCTTGGGGATATCTTGTAACCTAGGGATCACTAGGAACTTATTTGGGGGTGGCCAAAATTATTCATGGAAAAGGAATGAGATGTAGGAGTTTTAGATGTAACGAGCATACATTAAATGACAATCTATGGGCTTATTTAGGCAGACAAGAGTCTATTTACAAATAGGAAGAGGTATGGATGTCTTTTTTGTAGGAACACCTATCCTAAGGTGATAAAGAGCTGAACCTTACAGACTTGACCCTATAACAATAACAGAAATTACAGACAGGAGAAGCAATTCTGAATAAACCTTGCTGTCCATTATATTACATATTAAATATACATACATATTTAATGTCCCCTTCTCTTTTTTGTGCTTTGCTACTTCCCTGAATTCTATCAGTCTTTTGTGTGTTACTCTCTTAATTCTCCAATCAAATAGTCACCATAGAACTGGGATGTGGACGAGTGTGGGTTCTTATTTTTCTCGAACTAGTGAAAGAATCATAATTTATCAATACCTACACTGCTGGCTTCTCAAAGCCCATATCATTCTCATACTCACAATTCGAGGTACCTAGTGGGTAGTATATCTTTCCAATTCTCATTAGTGATAAAGAATTTTGCCTATTTCAGTTAGAAAACTGAAGATATGGGTATCAAATGCACGGACCAATTAGACCATCACATTCATCCTGAAACTCTATATGAATGTATAGAAAGTCTCATATGTATATATGGAGGGAGTATACACACACATACTTTTTTATATACTGAAAGTTTTGTTGTGATAGT
The DNA here is from genome assembly GCF_003255815.1 of Theropithecus gelada. Taxonomy (NCBI): domain Eukaryota; kingdom Metazoa; phylum Chordata; class Mammalia; order Primates; family Cercopithecidae; genus Theropithecus; species Theropithecus gelada. The sequence continues at coordinate 760,501 of NW_020257633.1, forward strand.
TCACAATACATACAATTTAACCATTTAAAGTGTGCAAGGCAAAATTCTCAGTTATATAACCACTATCACAATTTTAGAGCATTTTGATCACTTCAGAATGAAAGCCCATACCCTTTGTCTATCACTCCGATATCTCTAAGGCAGACAACCACTAAGCTGCTCTCCCTGTAACTTTGCCTATTAAGAATTTTCATATAGATGAAATCATATTATGTGTGATCTTTTGTGACTGGCATTTTGGTATAATGTTTTCAGAGTTCATCATATTGAAACATGTATGAATATTTCACATTTTTATAGCTTAGCAGTATTCCATTGTATGAATATATGATATTTTATTTATCCATTAATTAGTTGCTTGATATTTGTTTCCACTTTTTGATTATTCTAAATAATCCTTCTGTAAACATTCATGTACAGGTTTTTCCAAGCATATGCTTTCACTTGGTCGAAGGGAACATAGCTAGAAGTAGAATTGTTGGGTCCAATGATAATTCTATGTTTAATTTTTTGAAGAACTGTCAAAATGTTTTCCAAAGTGGCTGTACCATTTTTATATTTCCACCAGTAGTTTACGAGAGTTCTAATTTCTCTATGTCTTTGTTTACACTTTTTATTATCTGTCATTTTGATTATAGACAAACTTGGGGGTGTGAAGTGTGATTTCTTATGGTTTCAATTTGCATTCATCTGATGACTAACGAGGTTGAGCATATTTTCATGTGCTCATTGGCTAGTGGTATATTATCTTTGGGGAAGTTTGTTAATAGTGGTCATAGTGTACATTTTGATTACCCCCAATTTATTTGATATTTTGTTGTCAGTCATGCTATTGGTGTCAAATGTAAAAAATTATTGCAAAATCCAAGATCATAAAACTTTACTTCCAGGTTTTCTTCTAAGAGTTTCATACTTTTTGCTCTTGCATTTTGGTCTGTGATTCATTTTAAGTTAATTTTGTACACCGTGTGAGATAAGGATCCAAGTCCATTATTTTGCATCTAGATGTCCAGTAGTCCCAAAGCCATTTGTTGAGGAGACCATACTTTCCCCCACTGAATGGTCTACTCACCCTTGTAAAAAAATCAATTGACCATAGATGTATTTGTATATTTCTGGACTGTTTATTTTATTCTGTTCATCTATATGTCTATCCTGATGCCAGGACCTCACTATTTTGGAAATGTGTTAGGAAGTGTGAGTACTCCAACTCTATTCTTTTATAGATTGTTTTGACTGTACTGGGTACCTTAAATTTCCATATAAATTTAGGACCCACTTGTCAGTTTCTACAAAAAGTCAGCTAGGATTCTGATAGGGATTATGTAAAACTTACAGATCATTTTGGGGAGTATGACTATCTTAATAATATTAGGTCTTCTGATTCTTGATCATGGATATCTTTCTATTTATCTAGAACACATTTCATCAATGTTTGTAGTTTTTTGTGTACATTATGACATTTTCACTTATTTTGCTAATTTATTCCTAAGAATTTTACTTTTTGGTGCTATTGCACGTATAATTGTTTTCTTAATTTTATTGTGGATTTTTCAATCTAGTTTACATAATAGAGTTGATTTTTAAATATTGTTTTCTGCAACTCTCTGAACTCACTTATTATGTTTAAAAGTTAAAAGCCCACAAAGTGGATTCTTAAAGATTTTCTATACATAAGATCATGCCATTTGTGAATAGGGATAGTTTTATTCTTCATTTTTAATATAGATGCTTCTTTTTTTTCTTGTCTTTGCCCTTCTTAAACTTTCCAATTCTAAGTCAAATAGAAATGGTGAGAGTGGACATATTATTTTTATTCCTGATCTTAGAGACAAAGCATCTGGTTTTCACTAGTAAATATGTTGCTAAGTGGAGGTTTTTTGTACTTGCCCTTTTTCAGGGTGAGAAATTTCTCTTCTGTTCCTAGTTTGTTGAGTGTTTTTAATATGAAGCAATAGTGGATTTTGCCAATTGCCTTCTCTGCACAAATTAGGGCAATCATCTTTTTTAAAATAATCTTCATACTATTAATATGGTATTGATTGATTTTCATATGCTGAAACATATTTGCTTTCCTGGAATAAATGTCACTTGATGATGGTAATTTTTTTCTATGGTACTGAATTCAGTTTGCTAATATATTTTTAAGGATTTTTTTTTTCATTTATATTCATAAGAGATGTTGGTCTGTTGTCTCCTTTTCTTTTCCTGTTTTGTTTGGCTTTGGTATTAGGGTTAAATAGGCTAGGAAGCATTTTATCTTCTATTTTTTTAGAGGTTTGTGAGTCATATATATATATATGAGACAGGGTTTCATTCCATCTCATACCTAGGCTGTAGTGCAGTGGCACAATCATGGCTCACTGCATCCTCGACTTCCCAGTCTCAGCCGTTCCTCCCTCCTAAGTAGCTGGTACCACACATGTGCACCACCATACCTGGATAATTTTTTTGTAGAGACAGAGTCTCCCTATGTTGCTCAGGCTGGTCTCAAACTCCTAGGCTCAAGACATCCTTCAGCCTCATCCTTCCAAAGTGCTGAGATTATAGGTGTGAGCCTCCATGCTGGGTGTATTAATTCTTTAAATGGTTGGTAGAATAAACCAATGAAGCCATCTAACCTGTTTGATTTATGGAACTAGTTATTGTTTATTAATAATTTAATTTTCTTACTTGCTCAGGTCTATTCAATTGCTTTTCTTCTTGTGTCAGTTTTGGTAGTTTGTGTCTTTCTAAGAATTTATCCATTTCACCTAAGTTATCTAATTCATTGCCATGCAATTGCTCATAATATACATATATTTATTAATGTATATTTAAGATATATAACTATAAATATAAAATATATATATATTTCTGTAAGGTAGTACTATTTCCTTTCTAATTCTAGTAACTTTAATATTCTTTCTCGCTTTGTGTGTCTGTCAATATAGCTAAATATTTGCTTATTTTGTTAATTTTTTATTTCAAAGAACCAACTTTTGTCTTTATTTATTTTCCCTGTTGCTTTTCTATTCTCTATTATATTAATTTCCAACCTAATGTGTATTTTTTTTCTTCTTTTTGCTTTAGGTTTAATTTGCTCTTATTTTTTCAGTCTCTCAAAGTGGAAGTTTAGGCTAATTAGGAATCATTCTTGCTTTTTATGTAGATATTTACAACTATAAATTTTCCTTCAAGCACTGCTTTACCTGATTCTAATAATTTTTGGTGTGGTGTGCCTTCACATTTATTTATCTCAAAGTACTTTCTAATTTCCCTCGTGATTTCTTATTTGACCTCTTAGTTAATTAGGAGTATGTTATTTAGTATTCATATATTTATAGGATTACCAAATTTCTGTTATTGATTTCTATGTTCAATCTATTGTGACCAGAGAACATACTTTGGGTAATTTGAATCCTTTCTATGTTCAATCTATTGTGACCAGAGAACATACTTTGGGTAATCTGAATCCTTTAAAATTTGTTTTGACTTGTTTAATGGTTCATAAACTGTCTCTCTTGGAGAAAGTTTCAGGTACACTTGAGAAAGATGTGTATTCTACCATTGTTGGGTGCTGCATTATATAAATGTCTGTTAGATTTAGTTGGTTTAGAGTATGATTGGTATCTACTACTTCTTTGACAATCTTCTGCTTAGTTATTCTGGCCATTATTGAAAGTGTTAAATTCTCTATTTTTTAATTATGATTTCTTTCTCTTTTTCTTTCTTCTTGTCAGTTTTATTTTTCATTTTTGGAGGGAGGAGGCCCCATTTTGTAGGTCTCTGATTGTTACATCCAACTTATAGATTAAACTTTTATACCTATGAAATAAGTCTCTTTTTCTTAGTAACATTTACTTGATTTAGAGACCAAATTTTGTACAGCCATTCCATATTTCTTATAATTTGTGTTTTCATGATCTGTTTTTGAATCCAAAGTTTATCTTCTGTAGTAAGTATATAGTTGGATCTTATATCTTTTAAATCCCTCTGACCATCTATGTCATTTGGAAATTTTAGTCTACTCACAATTAATGTTATTATGATATAGTTGGATTTATGTCTGTGAATTTTTGTTTTCTGTGTGTCTTTTATATTCATTTATTTACTCCTTTTAATACATTAAATTAATATTTTCTAATGTAACATATTAATTACCTCAATTTGTTTGCTATGTCTATGTTTTTTAGCTGTTTTCTTAGCAGTTGTTCTAGAGCTTACCATATATATCTTAACTTTGATACTTCACATTTAGACTAAACTAATTCAACTGAGGTCTAGAAACAATATACTAATATAGCTCTATTCTCTTTTCTCCACATTTGTGCTATGATTACTTTATATAATTATATGTCTCTTAAACAAGTGGGAGAAGAGAGGAGAGCAAATATGTATTTATATAGATGGCAATATTAACTTTCTTATATTCTATTTCTGGGTTTCTTTATTTATTCTTGTGAATACCTGTTACCACCTGGTGTCATTTCCTACTCCAATATAGTTTACCTCCCAGACAATTTCTTTGTAGTTGTATTAATCAGTTCTTACACTGCTATAAACCCTGAGACTGGGTAATGTATAAAGAAAAATGTTTTAATTGGCTCATGGTTCCATGGACTGTACAGGAAGCATAATGCTGGCATCTGCTTCTGGGGAAGCCTCGGGAAACTTTCAATCAAGCAAAAGGCAAAGGGAAAGCAGGCACGTCTGACATGGCTGGAGCAGGAGGGAGAAAAATGGGGGGAAGTGCCACACATTTCTAAACAACCAGATTTAATGAGAATTCTCTCACAAGACAGCACTAGGGGGATGGATGCTAAATCATTAGAAACCACCCCCATGGTTCAGTCACCTCCCACCATGCCCCACCTCCAACACTGAGGATTACGAATCAATGTGAAATTTGAGGAGGGACACAGATCTGAACCATATAAATACAATTTTATTTTTATATATATGTGTGTGTGTGTGTGTGTGTGTGGGTGGGTGTATAGTTTTATACACTTCCTTTTTAAGTCATTAGAAGGAAAAAGTAGAAGACATGTGCATATATGCTATATTTAATAATTCCACAGTTAATTTTACTGGAGGCCTTTGGTTTTGTTTTTCTTTTTATGTAGATTGGAACTATTGTCTGGAATATCCTTTGGTATTTCTTATAAATTGTATCTACTAGTAATAAATTCCCTCAGTTTTTGTTTACCTGTGAATGTTTTAATTTTTTTTCATTTTTGAAAGATAGTTTTGCTGGGTAAAATTTTTGGTTTACAGTATTTTCTTTCAACACTTTGAATATATTACTCTACTTCCTTTGGCTTCTAATTTTATAAGGAGTCAGTTGTTTAATCTTATTGGAGTTTCTTAGTAAATGAGAAACCATTTTTCTCTTGATCTTGTCAAAATTTTTCACTTTGACTTTCTGTACTTTTCCATGATATGTCTGTCTGTGTCTCTGTTTGTTTTCATGTTACTTGGTGTCAATGAGCTCCTTAAATTTGTATATTCATGTCTTTCATCAAATTTGGAAAGCTTTCCAACTTTTACAACTTGTTTTCTAATTATTTTCTTCCTTCTCATCCATAGTAATTCCATTAAAAACATATTAGTGTGCCTAATAGTGCCCCACCTTTACCTGAGGCTCTGTTTACTTTTATTCATTCTCTTTTCTTTCTATTAGTTTGATTGTATAATCTCTATCAATCTATTTTTCAAGCTTACTTATTCTTTCTTCTTCAAGTTTAAGTCTACTGTTGATCAACTCTAGTGATTTTTTTTCATTTCAGTTGCTGGGCTTTTAAAGCCCAGAATTACAATTTGGTTCCTTTTATAACTGCTGTTCCTTTATTGATATTGTCTATTTGATGAGATCTTATCATCATGCCTTCCTTTACTTTTTAAAGCATCATTTATTTTGCTTCTTTGAATATATGTGTAATGGCTGTTTTGATCCTTTTTTGTGTTAAATACAACATCTAATAATTCTCATATTCAATTGCTTTTGTTCAAATATATTTCATTATATGGGCCAAATTTTTTGTGTGTATCTTTAAATGTCTCATAATTTTTTCCAAAAAACTAAAAATTTTAGATAATATATTCTAATAACCTTATTCATTGTTTTTTTCTCCTCCCTCTGAAGCCTGTTTTAGTTATTCATTTAATTATTTGTTTAATGACTAGATGGATAACTTTAATACAGTCTATTCCTTTTCTCCCTCCACCCATTAAAAGCCTCTGATATTGCTCCTCAAATCTCACTGCCTTGGATGTGTACACAACTAGCCTAAAATGACAGTTGTTTTAGTAGGACTTTCTTTGATTGTCTCTTTTTCTGACCACAACTAAATGTTAATATCCTCTAATTGCCAGCTCATTACTCTATTGTTGTTAATGTGTTCTGATGCATAAATTCCTCTGCAGGTTAATCCAGTTAAATCTGGGATCTTTTGCATGAATAGTTTTTGAGTTCAACATTTTGGTTTGCCCTGACCTTTGGAGAGCACTTCTTAACTGTTTATTCATTTGGTTACTCCGATAAGCCTGTTGGTCACTCTGATAAGCCTGTTGGTCTGTGATTTAACTTATACCTCTAATGAAATTATTAGCATCCTCTTAATTGCTTTCCACTGAAAGCTTCATAATTTTTTAGCATGTTCTTAGGTTTGAAGTTCCCTACACTCTGTTTCACATAATGTCAAATATTTTAGGAAAAGCTTCTGAGCTCACTTTTTATGGCCTGACTGTCCCTCTGGGGAAAAAAAAAATTCAGGTCACATCTCTGGATCTAAGAGCAGGAACACTGTCCTGCTTCTCTTTGATTGACATTTCTGCTCTTTTCTTGCTTCTTCCAGCATTGAACCTTCATCCTATGAATGAGCCAATATGAAGGCAATCAGGATCCCAATATCCTTAACAAGTGTTCTCAAGGTAGACATTCTGTCCCACAGGTTTGGGAGGGGTGGAAGAAGATAGATACCAACATCTAAGGCAAAGTCAACCAAAATTTAGTCTCCGGAACAGGAATGTGAAGGATGAAGAATGAAATAAAGAATGTTGATTTCCTACCTCTCACACAAAGATGCCATAGCTCACAGCTGGCAGTTGGGGTAGAATAACCTGAATCTGTATTGTCAGTTATCCTCACCTGGAATGGAAGTCACAATCTGCTGGGAGTGAGAAAGGACATAGTAGATTATAGTTCTAATATCACAGATTCTCACTGTTTTTACTGAGTTTTAGTCAATTTTCTTGAATAAATGTTTGTTCATTTCCTATATACTCTTAGAAACATATCCACAGATTTAACATTGACCTTTTCTTAACATATATAAATTCCACCAGTTTCATGGAGGATTTCCATGGAACTCCTCATGTTACCATTCCAGAACACTTATTCGTGAAACAAATATTTGTTGACTGTATAAAAATAGGTACTGTTTCCATGGTAATATGAAAGAATAGCAGTAGAAAATAGGGAGGTAGTTCTGAGAATAAAATCCTAAAATCTGTTATTTTTAAAATTAAGAAACACAAAACTTAAATATATCCTTGGTATTAAACATCCAAAAAATATTGAGTTTCATAAAAGCAGAAATCATAATAGGCTTTATGTGGTAGTTTAATTTTTTTAATAACACACGTGTTTTATAATAATAGGAGAGCCAGTTCAACTTATTGACTTGAGAAATACTATTGGAAATGTGTTTGTTGACTACACAACTATGGAGTAGAAATCCTCTAAATGCAGGAAATGAAGTGATACACAAAAAGAAAAAGATTGGGATATTCGTAGGTAAGGTGTATAAAAAAACAAATCCACAAGCAAGAAAGATAGTAAGAGCTAAGCAATAGATTATAATAGGTTGAAGCATAGAGAATTACTGGTGGTTGCTTAAAGATCTGGGAAAAACTCTCTTGCCAGGTGACATTTCAAAGGAAATCTAAATGACAAGAAAGGGTCAAACAGAATTTCAAAGGATAGGGAAATCCAGGCAGCAGATAGGGCTATTGAAAATGATATAAAGGAAAAGCTTGGTTATTAAAGGAACAGAAAGAGTCAGTGTGACTGTACCATGGTAGATAAGGAATTTGGCAATAATATTTAGTTATTGGGTCGTGATAGCCCCCAATCAAATCACCTAATCAGCTGATATATAGCCCTAAGCAATGTGTAAAAATCTGATTCCCATTCTGCATCCAAAATTTTGCAAATTCTATAAACCATTATTTATTGTTATTGCTAAAACGGACCTTTCATTCCTGTCATGTCTGATAATCATTAAAATACTTAGATATTTTGTGAAATAAAACCATTCTCAATTTAGATTTGATTCTTTTGTTATCTATTTGGATCTGATATTGCTATAAAATGCTTGGGATGTAATGTATGATATAGCAATTCATTTAATTCTGCTTGTTGAATTTTCACTTTATCTGATCTGCTTCTATAAATGTCCTATAACTACATCCAGTCTGATTGTTCAATTATCTTGGCATTACTCCGGTCTAGAGCAGTTTCAGCATTCTTAATCCTACAGTGTAAATGTAGACTCACCATGTGGGAACTCCTGAAATCATGTTGTCTGTGTAAAAAGCAGAGAAAAGTATATGACTCATAATAGGAACTAACAAAGGTAAGTTTTGTTGCCTTTCTTGCTACCTTCCTTTCTCCCACCATTACTTTCTCCCCCTGTACAAGAAGAACCTGAGACAGGTAGGACTATCCATTGTTTTGTACATCCTAATGAGAGGGGAAGTAATATTTCAGAAGGAACTGTGATGTGGTGGGAAATCACAGGTTTTGGTGCCAAAAGACCTGAGACCAGGCTTGTGTTCTAGTACTAACTTTTAATAGCTGTGTATTAGTCAGGGTTCTCCAGCAAAACAGAACTATAAGAATGTACATATAAGTACACACATACACACACACACATACACATTCATTTTATTGTTTTAGTAGCAGAAAGATTTATTAGAAATTTATTACCCTGAACTGGTGTTGCATGTGCCATAGTACTATTAGTCATTAAAATTGATGTGAAGAAATATTCTTGCTTCCAAAATAGTCTTGAACAAAGCTATAAAATGTAGTTTCCAGTGTGATTTGTGTTCTGCCTCTTTCCCTTGGCATCCCACCAATGACTATGGTTATCCCTTTTACAGATGGAGATCGTGAGATACCAAGGTAGATGCTACTCTAATGGTTACACATTACAGTGAGTGACAGGAGTTGCCTTTCTCTGCCTGGCCTAGGTAGAAGGTATTGGAGAGGCTGATGTATCTGATCAAAGATAGGGACATCCATGGCCCCATCCAGTTGACACACAAAATAAACCATCATATTATACTTTGTTGCTATGAACAATTTACCTAAGTTCCCTGAGTATTAGTTTATTTTTGAATGAATTATAGTGGGTAAAACATCCCACAGAAATGTTATAAAGAATAAATTAAATATGCAAAATATATGAAAGCACTTTGTAAACTTTTATGACCATAATATTTATCATTATTTTACCTGATTTTACCAAAAATTTTTAAATGAAGCTATAGGAGTGTTTAAGTTACACATATAAAGATTCATTTATAGATTTAACAATCATACTTCTGGCACTTTTCTCATTTATGGTGCTAGAGTGTACTGTTACATAGTATACATTCTGCTGGAGACTGTAACTTTTAGTTCCATTCAAGAAAAATTTGGTAAATATTATAAAAAGAAAGAAAGACTATAACTTTTTTAATTTCTGAGAAAGCTTTTTAGAACATCTTTATGTAAGTCCAATCCAAGCTAATTTGAGATATTAATTTGGAGACTTTTTCATTGCACTTTCTTTAGGTCAATCAGATGAGAGAGACCACGAGGGTGCTTGAGCAAAAACAACATCTGGCATTTTTCAGGGATAGAGGAATAATTCAGAGATCCAGGAGGATTGGACTGTGAGAAAGGCAGGCATCAGGTGCTGTTTGCTGTGTTAACCGTTAATAATTACATTGAGGATTTTTGCTCACACTTCTTTTGTATCCTAATTATTTATAGTTCAGGTCTCCAGCTTTTACATATCCCTTTCTGCTCCACAAGTCTCTGGAGATCTCTGAAAATAACTGCTGAATAACAGTGACTTAGGTAATGGATTGAGTTGGATTTAAAGTCTTCATATTGAAGAATATATTATGTTTGTTTCTGTCTCCTATTATGACAATAAAACTCTCATGGTTACTGATTATTCCCAAGCTATTCCAAATAGTGACAATCAAAAAATAGAGAGAACATAAGAGTAATGGCAAAGAGGAGATAGTACATTCAACAAGAAAACTTTTGCTTACATTGCTTGACATGATATATTTAAATGCAATTGTAAATGTTACTTAAGGGGAACTATTTTAGAAAAAGTTAATAGTTTCTGAAAGGTAGAGATTTGATTAAATCAGAATCATGCTCAGGTGATGTATTAGCCAAGTTTCTCCAGAGAAACAGAACCAATTCAGTAATACATATGTGGGGTGTATGTGTGGGCGTGTGTGTGTACATTTCTCATACTATGTTACCTGTAATATATGGTGTAAGGAAATGATTCACATGATTATGAAAACTGGAGACATAGGAAAACTAGCAGTATGCTTTCAGTTTGAAAGCAAAGTCCTGAGAATCAGAAAACCAATCTTGTAAGTCCCAGGCTGAGGACAGGAGAAGACCAGTGTCTGAGCTAATGCAGTCAGGCAGAGAGAGAAAATTCTTCCTTCCTCTACCTTTTTGTTCTATTTAGGACCTCAATAAATTGAATGATGCCTGCCCACACTGAGGAAGGCAGTCTTCTCCCAATACAAATCTAGACTCTATTGATTCTAATGCTAATCTCATACAGAAATGCTCTCTCAGACACACCCAGATATAATGCTTAACTAAATACCTGGGCACTCTGTAAAATGTCACTCTGTAAAGCTGACATATAAAATTAGCCATCACAGAAGTATAACTATCAACTTTCCCATTTTTAAATTCACATGTTACATTATACTGGATATAAATTTTTGGAAATGCAGGGGTGTAAAAGGTTGAGAAAATCTTAAAAATACTAAAATCAAGTAGGAGGAGTTGAAGAAAAAATAAAATTGTGGTGAATATTGAATAAAACAGTTTCCTTGGCTAAAAACTTCCATATGGAACAGCATATTGAGTTTCTTCTCAAAGAGTGGCAAAACTATATACCAGATTGATTGAATCTGGCCTTCTGTGGAACATAAGTTTATATACACATTTGTAGAGAACAGAAAAGAAAGAGAGTCATATTAGGTGTTATGTGGAGTTACTAGACAGTTTCCTAAAAACTAAGCATTATGTACTCTTTAAGTTAAAATTTTAAGCTTTATTTTAGAAGCTATGAGATAATAATTTATTTAAACATTTTTAAACCTATAAATTTTATTGGAATGTATTGTTCTAGCTTGAATTTTCTGAGGGAACACAAGACACTAGTCACAAAAATGGTTCCCTACTTTTAGCAGAACAACAAAAAAGTTCTCCCCACTTTATAGAATCTTTAAATATAAAGGCAAATAGCTGATCTCCAATGAGTTAAGAAAAGTTTAAATTCTGATACAATAATGAATATAAAATACGTGTGTATACACAGCATGCATATATACAAACAAAATTAGTAAATATATGTTATGCATAATATATATGAATATGTTAATTATATATGCATAAATATATAATAAATTAACAAATTCATCTTTTTTAAGTCTTTTATAATATATCATTTTATATATTCTCAGATTTCAAAAAGAGATAATACAGGCTTCTTGATACTATAGCAGGGTAGCCCAAATAGCGAGATTATGAAGGTCAACTAAGAAAATGAGTAATCCACAGAATGCTATGTAAAAAGGTCATTGAATGATCCTGAAGCCTACATAGACTTCTATACAATTGCTTTCAGTATAAAATCTCCTCAAAAGTTGAACAAAGTAATTTTTAGATAATTTTAGGATTAATGCAATTGAAAGACTCAAAAATACTTCACATAAAAAATAATATACAGAAATAAGTGGAGAAAATTAGCTACATTTTGAAAAGATATTCTTCAATCACACAGTAAAAATTCTCATAGTGCTGTTCTAAATTTCAAATAAAGGATAAATTTAAAATTATAGATAAGTGAAATTTGCATATCTTTCCCAATATTAAATTTTTACAATTGCATGACAACATATAGCTAAGCTAATTTACAATTAAAATAGTGAAGAACAGTGGATGAAATAATACAATGTGTTAAATATGATGACTGGTTAGTCAATTTATTTTGAATATCAAACAGAAGTGAGATTTCAGAGTGAAATATTTTGCCTTTGTATTTGTCTTTCTAGTTTGCTAATGATCATTACTAGACAAATTATGAAAACCACACACACTTTTCCCCAAAACAGTGCCTGACATATTAAAAAGAAAAATCCCCTAAACTGAATGAGGTATTAATAAAGTACTGAAATTGTGACACCATTTATAAACCTTTGAATCACAAATATTGTATTTCCATTGCCTAAATTTTACTTTAGGCTGAAATAGAAACTAACATTTATCAGACTCATTAACCCTCAATGAAAGGATGAAAGGGTTAAGAATCAGAGTTGTCAAGATTATATAGAGTTAGGGACAAGAAATTGGAAGAGACAAACTTTCTCTTTTAATTAGACATTCAGTCTCTTGGTTATATTTTGCCTTCTATTGAGTCTCACTCATTATTCTGTATTCCATTCATTGATGATTATTGGTGGGTGTTAAGAGCCTAGAATAATTTTAATACCTAATTAGAATGTTTTGAAGTTTGAATATCCTACATTGTTATTTTAAAACTGTGTGTGTGTGATTTTTAAGCATTGCATTAGCAGTGATCATTTATAGGAACTGTCTTCAATATATGTGGCTCAGCCAAATTTGTGAGTTCATTATTCATAAGCACGTTAGATTCATCTATATATTTTTAGATGAAAAAGTTACTCAATCATCATTTCTTGTCAAAATTATTATAATGCCATAATGATGTGCTTGAAAGACTATAATTAAGAGTAAGTTAATAATGCCATCTGAAACTCAAAACTGAGAGATGATTATAATTTAACCCAATTACTCTATTGTAAATGATCTCAGCTTTTCAAGGACTTCTAAGTAAATTTTATTATATTCTTACAAAATATATGCCACCTAAAATAATTCTGATGATCAAGCTCCTGAATAAAAGCACGTGTTTATTTGCCAAAAATCCCTATAAAACAAAAAAACAAAACAGTCTGATTATTTCACTTATCAATAAAAAAAATTCTTAAAAATTCAAATTTAGTAATATTTAAAAATGGTTGAAGCAAAGCTGAACATATTGAAATGATATCCAATTTTCTATGAATTGGCCACTGGTTCCATTTGTTTTGTGAATTTGCAGGACTAGAGTCTGGAAAATGCATATCTGTATTTTGTCAGGGGAAATTATCTTGTTTGGGAATGTTTACAAACCACAACAGAAGAAATTGAAGCATCTTTTACTTAGGGTGAAATGTCAAGCAAAAAAGATAAGAAGATTATTTTCTCTGTCAATTTCTGTTTCACATAGTTTTTCTCTAAGTTGTTTTTAATAACCGTGTATTATAGGTAGGCAACCTGCTCCTATGTATGAATCAACTGGGGAGTAAACAAGTCACCTGGCGTAAGTGGCAGAAGATTTAGCATATATTTATTCTATTATTCTACACTTCAAGTATAAGTTACTAGGCACTTTTCACCTTTCCAATAATCACCTAGTTAAATTTTAACAATGCCCTTCTCCCTTGAGCATTTGGATACCAAGGATTGCTCAATTTCTTTGAGGTAAGTGCTACTCAGTCTATTTGTGGTAAAAATATATGTTTTTCTTTTTATTATTTATTTCTAATGTATGGGTTTTATGCATCAATACTTTTATAAAATAAATAGAGAAGCTTTTACTTTTTTTTTTTTTTTTTTTTTTTTTGAGATGGAGTCTCGCTCTGTCACCCAGCTGGACTGCAGCAGTGGTGTGATCTCGGCTCACTGCAACCTCTGCCTCCTGGGTTCAAGCGATTCTCCTGCCTCAGCCTCCCAAGTAGCTGGGACTACAGTTGCATGCCACCACGCCCGGCTTATCTTTTGTATTTTTAGTAGCGACAGGTTTCACCATGTTAGCCAGGATGGTCTTGATCTCCTGACCTCGTGATCCGCCCACCTCGGCCTCCCAAAGTGCTGGGATTACAGGCTTGAGCCATCACACCCAGTGAGAAGTTTTTTCAAAATCACACAAACACAGGCCATTATTACACTCAATACATATAATACTATGGCTATGGCAATGGTTTGCAGATCTCGCTTTGTGTAGTACTACTTTAGTGACCTAGTGCACTGTTTAATTTTTGATGGGGTTATGAAAGTGTGAATTAACTTAGCTTGTTCTTGCTAGTCTTTTTTCTTGAAAGCAGAATCCTATTCATTGTCTATTATCTTTTGTTAAACAGCATAACTAGATTGGTTTTGGTTCTGCCTGACTTAGTTCTTTTCTTCATTCATTTAAGTAAGACTTCTAACTCTTACTATGAATTTCATTCCTGTTTTTAGATCTCTATGTCTTGTTAGAACTGGAAAGAATCTGTTACCCTTGTCCACATGGGCATTTAATGACTCGAGTCATTGCGCTAACTTCCAAGTAGCTCACTATCTAAATGTATTTCTGTTTCTCTTCCAGCCTTATTTATAGCATGACGTTGTAATACTTCCCCTAACTCAAGGGTTCTTAAGAGTTTTCTAGTCCTCTAGAGCATTAATCAATTTCCTTTAGAAAGTTCATGAACCTAATAAATTATATGCATTATTTTGTACATTGGTGCATATGACATATTCAAAGTCTTTTTTGTTGTTGTTTCAAAAGATATACTGTTGCCATTTTTTTGTGTGTGGAAAGACTACAGTGCTATCAGCCAATAAATTGTAATAGATTAAAAATTCCAAACTTCTTGATAGGTAACTTGAACTCAAGGCAATAAGAGGATAATTATCTCTTTCCTTACTGATCATTGTCATAAAGTATTATTTTTCAGTACTTGTAAAAAAGTTAAATAATCCTAACTCTGGATATGTATACTCAAACTATAGGCCAAGTGTAGCATAAAGAAAAAAATCAATCACATTTGCATCACCATCCTAGTCTACACATGCGAGCATGAGCAATCATCAGATTAGAGATTTAAGGGATATTATTGTAGATTCAGCATGATATTATATGAAGCACACAACCAACTATTGATGGTTTGAAGCTGAAAAGAGGGCCACAAACAAAGAAATCTGTTCAACCTGTAGAAGCTGTAAACAATCTCTGAGAACATTTTCAATAAGAAGCCACCAGCAAGGAGCCCAGCCCTGCCTGAATCTTGATTTTAGCTGAGACCCATTTTCAGACTTCTCACCTTCAAAATTTTAAGATAATAAGTGTATTAATTTGTTTTCATACTGCTATGAAGAAATACCCAAGACTGGGTAATTTATAAAGAAAAGAGGTTTATCTATGCAAATAAACTAGAAAATCTAGAAAAAATGGATACATTCCTGGACACATACACACTCCCAAGACTGAACCAGAAAGAAGTTGAATCTCTGAATAGACCAATAACAAGTTCTGAAACTGAGATAGTAATAAATAGCTTACCAAACAAAACAAAACAAAAAAAACAAACAAGAAAACAAAACCCAGAACCAGATGAATTTACAGCTGAATTCTACCAGAAGTACAAAAAGGAGCTGATAACCTTTCTACTGAAAGTATTCCAAATAAGTGAAAAGAAGGGACTCCTCTCTAACTCATTCTCTGAGGCCAGCATCATCCTGATATCAAAACGTGGCGGAGATAAAACAAAAAAAGAAAACTTCAGGCCAATATCCCTGATGAACATCAATGCAAAAATTCTCAATAAAATACTGGCAAACCAAATACAACAGCAAATCGAAAAGGTTATCCAACACAATCAAGCTGGCTTCATCCCCAGGATGCAAGACTGGTTCAACATATGCAAATCAATAAATCTAATTCATCACATGAACAGATCTAAAGACCAAAAGCACATGATTATCTCAATAGATGCAGAAAAGGTCTTTGATACAATTCAACATCCCATCATGTTAAAAACTCTCAATAAACTAGTTATTGAAGGAACATACCTCAAAATAATGGGAATCATTTATGACAAACCCACAGTCAATATCATACTGAATCGACAAAACCTGGAAGCATTTCGCTTGAAAACCAGCACAAGATGAGGATGCCCTCTTTCACCACTCCTATTCAACATAATATTGGAAATTCTGGCCAGGACAATCAGGCAACAGAAAGAAACAAAGCATATTCAAATAGAAAGAGGGGAAGTCAGATTATCCTTGTTTGCAGATGATATGATCCTATATCTAGAAAACCCCATCATCTCAGCCCCAAAACTTCTTAAACTGATAAGCAACTTCAGCAGAGTCTCAGGATAAAAAAATCAATGTGCAAAAGTCACAAGCATTCCTACACACCAACAACAGGCAGTCAAAGAACCAAATCATGAATGAATTCCCATTCACAATTGCTATAAAGAGAATAAAAATACTTAGAAATACAGCTCACATGGGAAGGAAAGGATCTCTCCAAGAACTACAACCCACTGCTCAAGGAAATAAGAGAAGACACAAACAAATGGAAAAATATTCCATCCTCACGGATAGGAGGAATAGATATCATGAAAATGGTCCTACCGCCCAGAGTAATTTATATATTCAATGCTATTCCCATTAAACTACCATTGACATGCCACAGAATTAGAAGGAACAATTTTAAAATTCATATGGAACCAACAAAGGGCCTATATAGCCAAGACAATCCTAAGCAAAAAAGAAAAAATCTGGATACATCACAATACTGGACTTCAAACTATACTACAAGCCTACAGTAACCAAAACAGTGCAGTACAGGTACCAAAGCAGACACACAGACAGATGGAACAGAATAAAGAAGTCAGAAATAAGACCACATATCTACCACCATCTGATCTTTAACAAACCTGACAAAAACAAGCAATGGGGAAATGATTCCCTATTTAATAAATGGTTCTTGAAGAACTGGCTAACCATATGAAGAAAAGTGAAATTGGATTCCTTTTTTACACCTTATACAAAAATTAAGTCATGATGGATTAAAGACTTAAATGTAAAACCCCAAACTATAAAAACACTAGAAGAAAATCTAAGCAATACCATTCAGGACATAGACACAGGCAAATATTTCATGATGAAATCACCCAAAGCAATTGCAACAAAAGCCAAAATTGACAAATGGGATGTAATTAAGCTAAAGAGCTTCTGTGCAGCAAAAGACATTATCATTAGGTGAGCAGGCAACCTACAGAGTGGGAGAAAAATTTTGCAATCTATCAATCTGACAAAGGTCTAATATACAGAATCTATAAGGAACTTAAACAAATTCTCAAAAGCAAACAAACAACAACAACAAAAATCAAAAAAATGGGCAAAGGACACGAACAGATCCTTTTTAGAAGAAGACATTCACATGACCAACAAACATGATAAAAAGTTCAACATCACTGATGATTAGAGAAATGCAAATCAAAACCACAATGAGATAATATCTCACATCAGTCAGAATGACGATTATTAAAAAGTCAAGAAACAACAGATGCTGGTGTGGTTGCAGAGAAATAGGAAAGCTTTTACACTGTTGGTAGGAATGTAAATCAGTTCAACCATTGTGGAAGACAGAGCGGTGATTCCTCAATGATCTAGAACCAAAAATATAATTTGACCCAGCAGTTGTATTACTGGATACATACCCAAAGGAATATAAATCATTCTGTTACAAAGACACATGCTTGCGCATATTCACTGAAGCACTGTTCAGAATAACAAAGACATGGAATCAGCTCAAATACCCATCAATGATGTGGTACATATACACCATGGAATACTACGCAGACATAAAATGGAATGAGATCATGTCTTTTGCATGGACACAAATGGAGCTAGAAGCCATTATCTTCAGCAAAGTAACACAGGAACAGAAAACCAAAGACCACATGTTCTCACTTATAAGTGGTAGCTGAACAATGCGAACACGTGGATACAGGGCAGGGAAAAACACACACTGGGGCTTGTCAGGAGGAGGGACAGCATTAGGAAAAAGAGCTAATGCATGCTGGGCTTAATTCCTAGGTGATGCGTTGATGGGGCAGCAGACCACCATGGCATACATTTACCTATGTAACAAACCTGCACATCCTGCACATATAACCTAGAACTTAAAATAAAAATAAAAATTAAAAAAGAAAAAAAGTAATTTTTGAAATAAATAGAAATACTATTCAACCATAAAAAGAATAATATCCTGTCATTAATGGCAATATAAATGGAACCAGGGAACATTGAGTTAAATGAAATAAGCCAGGAACGTAAAGCAGAACACTACACGTTTTCACTCCCATGTGGAAACTACAAAAGTTGTTGATTACACAGAAGTAAGAAGTAGAACTAAAGGCTAAGAAAGATAGGAGGAAGAGAGGCGATAAGGAGATATTTATTAAAAGATACAACATATAGCCATAAAGGAGGAATAAATTCTAGTTTTCTATATATCACTGTAGGATGGCTATATTCAAAATAATATATAGTTTCAAAATCTAGGAGGATATTGAATATTCCCAACACAAAGAAATTATAAAATGTTTGAGATAGTGAAAATGCTAATTACCCTGATCTTAATACTATACAATATATTTATCAAAACATTATGTCCACCATAAATATGTAGAATTATGACATGTCGATAATTGTTTTAAAAACAAAGAGAGAAAAGAGGTTTAATTGACTCACAGTTCTGCATGGCTGAGAAAGCCTCAGGAAACTTGGCAAAAGGCACCTCTTCACATGGTGGCAGGAGAATGAGTGATGAGTGAAGGGGGAAGCCCCTTATAAAACCATCAGATCTCAAGAGAACTCACTCACTATCAGGAGCACAGCGTGAGTGAAACTGCCCCCATTATTCAATTATCTTCACTTGGTTCCAACCTTGACATGTGGGGATTATTACAATTCAAGGTGAGATTTGGGCGGGGACACAGAGACAAAGCATATCAGTAAAATTTTGTTGTTTTAAGTCACTAAGTTTGTGGTAATTTCTCATGGCAGCAATAGGAAACTGATACAGAGTCTATTGTCTATGACAAGTCATTTTTCTGTTGCTGCTTTCAGGGTTCTTGCTGGGACTTTGTTTTCAGCATTTTTATTTTACTGTATCTGGGTGTGATCCTGCTTGGAGTTTGTTGAGGTTATTGGATATGTAGATTAACATTTTTCATCCAGCTTGAGAAATTTAAAATTTGTATTTCAAACATTATTTCTTTTAATAGTTTGTTCCTTTCTCTATCCTCTTCTTCTGTGTCCCATTTTCCATAGTTGGTGCACTTAATGGTATCCAACATTTCTCTGAAGCTCTGTTCATTTTCTTCATTCTTTATTCTTTCTGTCCTTCATAGGATCTATCTTAAGTTAGCTGATTTTATGCCTGTCGGTCCAAATCTGCTGTTTAGCACATCTAGTAAATGTTCCATTTCAGTTTTTAGACTTCTTGACTCTTGAATATCTATTTGGCTTTTTTTTTTTTTTTTTTTTGCAGTAGTTTTTCTTTCCTTTTTTAAAAGAGATGTGGTCTCAGCTATGTTGCCCATGTTGGACTCAGATCTGGGCTCAAGCAGTCCTCCCACGTCAGCCTTCTGAGTAGCTAAGACTACAGGCCAGGTAAATGCCATTGGGCCCACCATCTGTTCCTTTTTAATAATTTCTATCTCCTTATTGATATTCTCTATTTGATGAGACATTATAACCATACTTTAATTATTTAAGTGTGGTTTCCTTTAATTCTTTGACCATCTTGGCTTATATTCTTTGGTGACAATGGCTGCTTTGAAGTCTGCAAAGTCTGGCATTTGGGCTTCTCACAGGCAGTGTCTGTTCGTTGAGTGTTTTTGTTGTTGTTGTTGTTTTGTTTTTCTTTCTTTCCTGTGCTTGGGTGACCCTTCATTTATTTTTGTTTAATACTGGGTATTTTGGATAATATAGTGAAGCAATTATGGATTCTTATCCTGTCTACTTTTCTTGAGCTTGTTTTTGCTTGCTGGTTTATTTGTTTACTGGAATGGCTGTATTATTTTAGTGATGTCTTTTTATTGCAGCACGAAGCCTCTGATGCTGCTTCTTTGATGCTGCAGCCTTCAGCCCAAACCTGAAACAACAGTGAATTATCAGGACATTTTTTGACTGTATTTTACCATAATCTGTCTAAGTGTCTGCCTTCATTAGAATCATGACTCAGTTGTTTGCCTCCACTAATTGTTGGATAATTGCTCTATAATTTTTGTTAGCGCCCTCGGGCACAAATTTCTCCAAAGTCTGATTCAATTAAAGTTGGGCCACTTTGAGGTGTGAGGTTTGAGATGAGTCTTTGAGATGTGTTTTAACCCCAGGAGGGCTCTTTCCATCTCATTCTCTCCTTGATTCTCTCTGCTAAACTAGCTGGCTTTTGGTTTAGCTTGTTGCTCTCCTGGAGCTACCAGCTTCCTCTAAATTGCTTACTCCCCCAAATGTCCATTGTTTTGAGCATACTTTTAGACTTGAAATTACCCACACTCTGTTCCAAATAAAATTGGTTAACTTGGGAGATCTTCAAAACTGTATATTTTTATGGTCTGCCTCTCAATTTGAGCAAAATCTCTGGCCCCAGATCTGGAGGAAGAAGAGAGAACAAGGTCCTGCTTTTCTCAGCGTGGCACCTCTCATTTTTGAGCAGGATGTGAACTGGGGGTAGGAGTTTCTGGTCTTATTTGCTTGCCACTCCCAGTACGGAAGACATGCCCTATGAGCAGGCTGGGATTAGGATGAGAAATAGCCCAGTATGCTTAAGACAGAGCTGTGCAGGGTCCATGCCAGGTGGCGGAAAGGAGTTTTCAACCTCAGAGCTTTCCTTGTTTAGAATTTAGTTTCTGCCACATTGAGTTGTGAGGGATGAGAAACTCCAGTGGCATGACACTCCTAGGGAAATGCTAAGGAGAGAATGAGCCTATTTTGACTTGAAGCTGGGAGAAGAGAGACCCATCTCGGCCACATCTGCCAAAATGGACCTTCTATCACCCTGAGCTGGAGATTGGGGAACACAAAAGGAGTAGATTGTGGCTCAAGTGCTACAACCACTCACTGCTTTTACTGAGATTGAGTAGAGTTTTTAAAAAATCAGTTTCCTCCTTTGCTATATGTCCTTAGGACAATTTCCAGATACTTTAAATGATTGTATCTTTTAAAAAATAATTTTTATACTGGGGAATGAATCTATGGAGTTTATCATCACAACTATACAAATAAAATTGAATTATTAATTATTTTAAATCAGATTTTCCCTTCAAATTGTAGATTAATAGTCTCTCTGAGAAGGTTGAGAGTAGGTGATAAAGTTTTGGGGCCAGAAGAGAGCTCAGAAATAGAATGTCAGTATTTAGCTAACTCTGGATGTAAAACCAGTAAAGTCACTTGGTATGTCTAGTCAAAGTAATTTAAGAGATCTGGAAAAAAATGTATATAACTAAGATCCTTCTTAAGATAACTGTTATTTCAGTGTAGGTCTGGTAGGTCTGGATGATTCCAAAATATGTAGTTTTGTTTTGTTTTAGTTTTTTATGCTTATATTTATATTTTGAGGAAGAACTAGATTTGGTAAATTCTGTCTTAGAAGACCAATGAAAAGTTGATCTGCCCTTAAGTTACAGTCACTGAAGGATTCACTAAAACTTCTAGAGGAAATGTGAAAAGTTTAAAGTTCCCATAGCATATGGTGACCTCCTAAATTTGAATGGCTGACCGTATTAATCAATCAAACAAACAAGAAAACCCCCAAACAAAACAAACACAAATAAATCAATGATGTGAACAAACAAAACCACTTCTAGCCATCACCTAAAAATAACTAAGCAACAGAGAACAGAGAATATTTTAAGTCACAGACACGTATAAAAAGAAACACCTGGAGAGTCAGCTCCAGTGCCTGATTTTGTTTTTATTTTTAATTTAATTTATTTATTTATTTATTTATTTGTTTATTTGTTTGTTTGTTTATTAAGAGATGAGGGCTTGCTATGTTGCCCAGGCTGGTCTCAAACTCCTGGCCTAAAGCAGTCCACCTGCCTTGGCCTCCCAAAGTGCTGAGATCACAGGTGTGAGCCACTGTGCCCAGCCAGTGCCAGTTTTAAATAGAGAATTAAGTAGACAACTCATAGAAAAGAAGATTGGGGAACAAGGGCATAGGAATTACAATAAAAAAAAACTTCCCTGCTTCCCACCAAAAGAACAAAATATCACCCAGAGTGGCAAAATACAGAGAAAAATATTAGCACATAATTAAAACATGAGATTTTTCTGCAGTTTATCTATGTTTTATTTCAATGGATCTTTCTATAGAAAATAATTCTAGATTTTGAAATGCATAAAGTATTTATTGTAGTTTGGATTTTAAATGCAAGTTTTAATGTTACATAAATGTGTTATATACGTCATATTTCATAACCCAATTGTATGTCCTGAATGAAAATATTCCAAATATTTAATAAATATACTAGAAATATTTTGTTGCCAAAGTTTCTGTTAACATTCTTCTTTTAGTTCTATTTTCACACCTTCCTTTTTTTTTTCTGTCTTCAAAAATCACTGTAACTGTTCATGGAACTACAAAATGAAAGAAGATATTTATAAAGACTATCACAGTATTTGTTTTAACATTTTTAATTTCTCAAAATCTTTTTAAATGAGTCAGCATGTCTGGTCTAGTAACTGGAAGGAGCCATTTAATAATCAGATTAAAGATGAGACACACTTTAGAAAAATGAATTATTTGACAAGATATATAATTCATTTATTATTATTGATTGATACATTATTATTATCGATAATAATAATTCATTATTATTATATAAAAACGAAGGAAGCTATATTTAGGTTTAATTTACTCAATTTTGTTGCATGCCTATGGAGCAGCAAAGACAAATTACAATTTCTAATAAATAGTTGAAATGTTTAGCATTTTCAAGAAACTATAAGTAATTCTGTGCTCTGCATGAATACATATTGAAATGGCAGGTGTTGTGTGGGCAGTGAGTTTTTAGAGTCATAGTAAGTGTGTGAACGTGTGTATATGAGAAACAAAGAGAGAAGAATTAATGTCAATGTGTGTCCCATATTAAGATATTAAAAAGAGGTAACTTTATTTAAAAGTATATTTATAACTAAAAAGACTTTTATGTTTTATTCATGACAGAATCATCTTTATAGAATATTGAAATAATACCTGTCTTAAGAAATGAAAATACATTCAATGATTATGCCTAGTTTATTTCTGTGATCATATCAATGTTTTATGAGATGAAATATTTTGTAAATTGCATTTGAAGAATCACATCAAGTGAAAATAAATGATTTTCTACTAACTAGCAAATGTTTATCAAATGATTAGTGAGTGCAAATACTTATGGATTTGTCATTATGAAAAATATAACTATATTTTTGTACTATACCTGCCAAACTCTTCAAATATGCAATCTAGTCAAAGAGTTGTTACATTAAAGAGAAAATAACAAAAGAAAATTTGTCACAATCTAGTCCATGTTTATTTGTTAAATAAATTACTGTGGCCTCACAATATGGTTACTGAATTTTGTATTTTATTCCTAAAAATTAATCGATCTAAGATGACTAAATCTTAATTGAATAAAATTTGTTTTCCCATTGCTACAGGCAAATTGCCTACTAATCTTAATGAACAAGGTATTCATAACCAGATATAATGTTCTCTAGTATATGGTATAATCCTGAATTTGTTTAAATACATTTGTTCATTTTTAAGTATAGGATAATAGAATGGGAGAAAGAGAGAGAGATAAACACAAGCTATATTCTATATCTTGGATAATGTTTCACTCATATGTTTAAAGGAAATTTATACAAATAGTTTCAGTTGAAATGTCTGAATTACTGGTAACATTAGTACTGATTTTTATGTTAAGCTCTTATGTATTTTCCAAATACCCAATATCGTATTTATATTGCTCTCATACTCAGAGAAGAACAATTATTATAAGACAATACAAAACCATATAATGATTAATAAAGGTACAAAGGAAAATAATTTATCTTCAAAAGATATATATGTATTTACCATAATTATCTTCATTTAACCCAAAATAGCATCTTCTCTCTGTCTCCCTATCCAATCTCTCTCTCTTTCTCTCTCTAGCAACTTCAAGTTAGAAAGAGTGACATGCAGTGATTTAAACCTTACATAATGACCATAACTACAGTTTGACAGTTTGGAGAATGTATTAAATAGAGACACAGAAACTCATAAGAGAATGTAACAAGAATCCAAGTAAGAAATGATAGTGGCCTGATTTTGAAAATTATTAGTAGAGAGGGTTAGATGTACCATAGATGGTTTTAGGAGTTATTTAGAAGAAATTATAGATAGAAAATTATGAATATGCAGTTTCAGAGTGTAAAGAAGAAAGAAAATATGTTGCTATAGTTTCATACTTAGGAACAAAGAGAGAATGATACAATTTACTGAGCTAGAAAACAGTGGTCAAAGTTGGAAAGTAAGGTCATCTTTGAAAATTTAACTATGAAGTTTCTACAGTTGAAATAGGCCAAATATTCAGGATAAATTTAGATGTACAGGTTTTAATTAAAAGTCATTAACATATGATATATTTTAATTATCCTAGGTAGTAGACAGAATGAAACTGACGAAATATGTAGAGTGATCCGAAAATAAGAGTCAGAAACAGACTCTGTAAAAGCAAAATATTTAATAAATAGAAAGACTTAAAGGGTATCAAGGCGGTTAATGTTACAATAAACAGAAGTAGCCAACTTCCCTTTTTCCATAGTAAATTTGTAAAGTATTTCCATTTCAATGCTAGAGCAAATTGATATTAATGCAAGTACTGAGATATGAAGATTGGCTCAATAACAATGATATGAACTGAATTGCATTCCTCCTCCAAATTTAAATGTGGAAGCTGTAATTCCCTGTATGACTATATTTGGAGATAGGGCCTTAGATCATAAGGGTGACCTCATAGTGCTAAATGAGGTCATAAGGGCTCTAATCTGATATAGCTAGAATCAGATATGACATCCCTTATGAGAAAAAGAGACACTACAGATCTCTGTCATTCTGCACGTGCACAGAGAAAAGGGCATTTAAGGACACAGTCAGAAGGTGGCCATCTAAAAGCCAGGAAGAGAGGCTTTATGGGAAACCAACACTAATAGCACCCTGATCTTGTACTCACAGAGTCAAAAACCATGAGAAAATAAATTTCTGTTGTTTAAGACATCCAGACTCTGGTATTTTGTTATGATTGACCTAGCAGACAAGATTTTGGTACTAAGAGGTAGGGTACTGCCATAACAAACACTGAAAAATGTGACAGTAGCTTTGGAACTAGGCGATGGTTGGAGGTGGAAGAGTTTTGAAGTGCATGCTGAAAAAGCTTGGATTGCCTTGAAGGGATTCTTGGTAGAAATATGAATACTAAAGGTGATTCTGGTGAGTTCTCAGACAAAAATGAAGTACCTATTATTGAAAAGTGGAGGAAAGGTGCCTTAGTTTATTTTCTGTGCAATAACAGAATACCATAAACTGAGTAATTTATAAAGAGAAGAAATACGTTTCTTGCAGTTCTGAAGGCTGGAAAGCCCAGGTGCATGGCAGTAGCATATCATGAGGGCTTTCTTGCTGTGTTATTTTGTGGTGAAAGAACAGAAAGGCAAGTGGAGCATGTGAAAAAGACCTCAAGAGCAAGTTGTTTGCTTTCATAACAACCTGCTTTCTTGAGAACCAATTCGCTCTTGTGAGAACTAATTCACCCCTGCAAAAACTAACTCACTCCTACAATAATGACATTAATAAATCAATCAGGGCTCTACCTTCAATGACTCAGTCACCTTTTAAAGGCCCCACCTATTAATACTGCTACACTGGCTGTTAAATTTCCAACACGTGAACTTTTGTTAAATTTCCAACACATGAACTTTAGGGGGATACATTCAAATCATAATCAAAGGTGATTCTTAATATAAAGTGGTAACAAACTTAGCTGAAGTATGATCTAGTGCTTTTTGGAAAGTATATTTGCAAATAAAGACATTGGGTATTTAGCTAACTAGATTTCTAAGATTCTAAGTGTTGAAGAATGAGCCTGGCTTCTTCTTATTGCTGATGATAAAATGTGAGAGCACGGAGATAAATTGAATTAATTGACCAAAAAGAATATTGGGATTTAAAAAATACCATCTATCCTAATTGCAAAAAAAAAAAAAAAAGAGAGGGAGAGATAGAAAGCCTGTTCTAGAGAGAATACCAGACAATTACTTCATAAAGAGATCACACATCTAGTAAATCAGCCACCTCAGCAGAAACCAGCAATACAGAGAGGAGTATGCAAACAGGAACCCTGCCAGTCTGAACCAGAGTGAACAGAGATTGGATAAAATAAATATGAGTTTTCTAACTTCTGGGATTCTACAGGACAAGATGATACAGCTTTATGACTGTGAATTTGCTTCTGCCTTCAAGAAACGGGAGGAGTTACTCTAAAGATGGCTCAGAAATAATCAGGGCAGACACTCCCCACAACAGGGCCAGAAGACAAGGTTATTTCCTTCTTGTTTTCAGAGGGTAGGGCCATCTCTTTTGTTTCAATGGGTCAGGCTGTCTTTGCTCAGAGCCTCAGAGATGAGTGTCTGCATAAAGCTGTGGGGATGAGGCCACCACAAAGAGCCAAGGGAGTGGAGCCACCATCCTGAGCTGACAGGCAGGGCCACCACCTAAGGAAATAGGCATGATACTACCTCTCTAGGGCACCAAGAAGGCAGAACAAATAGCCGAAGAATATTATTCGCAATCTTTAAGACCTAATGGAATTTTCTCTGCTAGGTGTTGCGCTTGCTTGGAACCCATTACCCTTTTCTTTCCTATGGTATCTCTTTTTCGAAATTTGGATGTCTGTCTTATACTTATCCCACCATTGTGTTTTAGAAGCACTTAACTTGTTTGGGTTTTGCAGTTTCACATCTGGAGAGGAATTTTGTCTCAGCATGAATCTCACCCAAGTCTGATTTAGATGATATTCATTTTAAAAAATTTTCTTGATTAACTTCTGATCATTTTTAACTTTTAATTCATGTGGGTACATAGCAAGTGCATATGTTTATGCCATGCATGAGCATTTTGATACAGGCATGCAATGCATAATAATCACATCAGGGTAAATGGGGTATTCATAACCTCAAGCATTTATCTTTTGTGTTACAATCTAATTATACTGTTTTAGTTATTTTAAAATGTACAATTAAATTTTTACTGACTATAGCCACCCTGTTGTGCTATCAAATACTAGGTCTTATTCGTCCTATCTATTTTTTGTACCTATTGACCATTCCCACATTTCACACACCCACTCAATACTTATCCATCTTCTCTCCATCTCCATGAGTTCAATTGTTTTGCTATTTAGATCTCACAAATAAGTGGGAACATGCAATGTTTGTCTTTCTGTTCCTAGCTTATTTCACTTAACATGATGATCTCCAGTTCAATCCATGTTGTTGTAAATGACAAGATACTGTTTTTATGGCTGAATAGTACTCCTTTATGTATAAGTATCACATTTTCTTTATCTATTCATCTGTTGATGGGCATAGGTTGCTTCCAAATCTTGGCTATTGTGAACATAGGTGTGACAAGCATGCTTACTATTTGTATGTCTTCTTGGG
This sequence comes from Theropithecus gelada, assembly GCF_003255815.1. Taxonomy (NCBI): domain Eukaryota; kingdom Metazoa; phylum Chordata; class Mammalia; order Primates; family Cercopithecidae; genus Theropithecus; species Theropithecus gelada. Next base: position 788,402 of record NW_020257633.1, read on the forward strand.
AGATAAGTCTGTTCAAATATTTTGCCCATTTTTAATCAGATTATTAGATTATTGTATTATTTCTTATTCCAACAATTCCAGAGTTGTTTGAACTCTTCATATATTCTGGTTATTAGTCTTTTGTCAGATGGATGGTTTGCAAACATTTTATTCCATTCTGTGGATTGTCTCTTGAGTTTGCTGATTGTTTCCTTTGTTGTTCACAAGCTTTTTAACTTGATGGGATCCTATTTGTCCATTTTTGCTTGGTTGCCTGTGTTTGTGGGGTATTACTGAAGAAACTTTGCCCAGATCAGTGTCCTGAAGATTTTCCAATGTAGTAGTTTCATAGTTTATAGTAACTTCATAGTTTGAGGCCTTAGATTTAAATCTGTAATCCATTGTGATTTGATTTTTGTATTACACAAGAGAGAGGAGACAAGTTTTATTCTTCTGCATATGGATATCCAGTTTCCCCAACACCATTTATTGAGGAGACAATCTTTTCCCCAATGTGTGTGCTTGACATTTTTGTTAAAAATGAACTCACTGTAGGTTTGTGGATTTGTTTCTGTGTTCTCTATTCTGTTTCATTGGTCTATGTGTCTGGTTTTATGCCCCTACCATGATGTTTTAGTTATTTTAGCTCTGTAGTACAATCTGAAATTAGGTAATGTGATTCTTTCAGGTTTTGTTGTTGTTGTTGTTGTTTAGGATAGCTTTGGCTATTCTGGGAATTTTGTAGTTCCTCAAATTTTTGGATTGTTTCTTCTATTTCTGTAAAGAATGCCATTAGTATTTTGACAGCAATTGCACTAAATCAGTATATTACTTTGCATTGAATATGTATGAATAGTTAACAATATTGATTCTTTTCATCCGTGAACATGAATTATCTTTCCATTTTTTGGTGTCCTCTTCCATTTATTTCATCAGTGTTTTATAGTTTTTATTGTAGAGATCTTTCACTTCTTCACTTAAGTTTATTCCTAGGTTTTTAATATTATTTGTGGCTATTGTAAGTGGGATTACTTTTTATTTATTTTTCAGAATGTTCATTGTTAGCATACAGAAATGCTACTGATTTTTGCATGTTCATTTTGTTTCATGCAACTCTACTGAATTTGGTCATCAATTCTAACAGATTTTTGTGGAGTCTTTAGGTTTTTCCAAATATAAGATTGTACCATCTATAAAAAAGCATAATTTGACTTCTTCCTTTAATTTTGGATGCCCTTTATTTTTTCTGATTTTGTAATTTTGTCTGATTGCTCTAGCTAGGACTTCCAGTACTACATTGAATATCAGTGGTGAAAGTGGGCATCATTGTGTTTCACATCTTAGAGGAAAGGCTTTCAGATTTTCTCCATTTAGTATGATACTAACTGTGAGTCTAACATTTAGGTCTTTTATTATTTTGAGGTTTGTTCCTTCTATACCTAGTTTTTTTAGAAGATTTTTATCATGAAGCGAATTTTATCAAATGCATTTTCAGCATTAGTTGAACTTATTATATGAATTTTTTCCTTCATTCTGTTGATATGATGTATCACATCCATTGATTTGCATATGTTGACACATCCTTGTATCCCTGAGATAAATCTCAATTGGCCTTGATGAATTAGCTTTCTAATTTATTGTTCTATTTAGTTTGCTGGTATCTTATTGAGGATTTTTGCATCAATATTCAGTTGATACATTGACCTGTAATTTTTTTTTTTTATGTGTCTTTGTCTTGTTTTGATGTCAGGTTAATACTGGTCTTGTAGAATTAATTTAAAAGTCTTTTCTCCTCCTCTATTTTTCAAAGTAGTATGAGTAGAATTGATATTAGTTCTTTCTCTTTTTCTTTTGTTGTTATTTTAAAAGGCACTTTTTTGTTTTCTTTTAGTTTCTTTTTTTTTTTTTTTTTTACTTTTAAATTCAGGGGTACATGTGCAGGTTTGTTACATAAGTAAATTAGGTGTCAAGCAGCGGTTGGAGTACAGATTATTTCACCATGTAGGTAATAAGCATAGTATCTGATAGGCAATTTTTTGATCCTCACCCTTCTCCCTCCCTCCACCCTAAAGTAGGTCCCAGTATCTGTTGTTCCCTTCTCTGTGTCCATAGGTACTCAATTTTTAGCTCCCACTTATAAGTAGGAATATGTGTTATTTGGTTTTCTGTTCCTGTGTTAGTTCATTTAGGATAATGTCCTCTAGCTCCATCCATGTTGCTTCAAAGAACATGACCTTATTTTTATGGCTGCATAGTATTCCATGGGTTATATGTTCCACACTTTCTATATCCAGTCTACCATGGATGGGCATAGAAGTTACCCAGACCCTGTGTTCGTACAGAGGTGCTGCCTGGGAGCCAGGGATCAGAGTAAAACTTAGAGATTTATTGATGTTCTATTCTACCATGGCTAAGGTGACACTCAAACGACAATACAAAATCCTTCTCACTCTTTCCTTCTCTTTTCCCAAGCAGAGCGGCCTCTCCTTGTAGCCACCACCACCACCAACCAACAGGGGTTCTGGCAGGCCATTGCCAATGTTCACTTAAAGCCCAAAGGCTCTTCAGTTTTTCTCATACAGAAGGAGTCTCTTCCTATAGCCACCATAGCTGGGAATGTGCTGAGTCACACCTGAAGCCAGTATGTCTCAGAGCCCAAGGCCCCCAGCACACTACCTGGGTATTACCACTGGTCATTTGGTGCCCATGGACTCTTTAGTCAGCAGTTAATGAATCCTGCCAGGACCGGGCACTTCCCTTCAAGGAAGCAGATTCCCTTTTGGCCCAACTGTGTCTAGAAATGTGGTCTGTGAGGTAGGACCTGAAATGGACCTCATGACTTTGCCCAGTGCCCTATCCTCCTGTGGCTAAGCTGGTATCCAAGATGCAGGACAAAGTCCTCTTTACTCTTCACTCTCCTCTCCCTAAGCAGAAAGATGGAGTCCCTTTTGTTGTTGTGAGCTGTGCTGCCTGGGATTGCATTAGGGGTGGTCTAAGCACTCCCTTAGCTGCCTCAGCTTATATCTCCCAAGGTCACATGCTGCCCAGTCCTCTGGCTCTGAGCCAAGCCCAGCATGAGCAATTGCCTAGGAATTTCAGTTCTCATGTCTTAGACTGCCTTTCAAGTTTACCTGGGGCCCCAGAGCACTTTGGCCTATGGTGATTAAATCATGCTGAGTAACTGAAGTTCTGACCACTGGGATGGGATATTCCCCTCTGACTAGGTCTGGTCCAAGTGCTCCCTCCATGCATGCATCCTGCTGACCCTAGTACAACTCTGCTGTCCACTGGGACAGGGTGAATTCAATGTGACTTCCCACAGTTGCTATGCACTTTGTCCTGCAAGGGCATAGGCTGTCTCTCAGTGCCTCACAGCCACTGCCCAAGGACAATGAAGGGATGGAATTGGTAATTTTATACTGTCTATTCTGTCCTCCTTAATGCTTCTTTCAGTGATATGAAGTTAAAACCAGATACTGTGATTTTGGTTTTTGTGATGGTGCTTATCTGTGTGCAGATAGTTGTTAAAATTTGGTGCCCCTGCAGGGCAGATGAATAGTGTAGGCTTCTATTTCACAACCTTGCTCTATTCTCTAGATGATATTTAGATGAGACTTTGAACTTTAGAATTTAGAGATGATGCTAAAAATGAGTTAAGATTGTGGCGGCTGTTGAGTTGTGATGAATGTATGTTGTGTGCACAAATGACATTACTTTTGGGTAACTGGAAAGCAGAATGATATGGACTGAATTGGGTCCCACTCCCTCAAAATAGTATGTTAAAGCCTTAAACTTCAAAATAACTACTTTGAGATAAGTTTTTTAAGGAGGTAATTAAGGGAAAATGAAGTTATAACAGTGTGATCCTAAAGCAATATTGATATTCTTATAAGAAGAAGATACACAGGAGTCCTGTTTATCTCCACAAGTACACAGAGGAAAGGTCATGTAAGAACACAGTGAGGCATCTGTACATAAGTCAAGAAGAGAGGTCTCACCATAAACCAACACTGATGACACCTTGATTTTGGATGTATAGCCTCCACAACTGTAAGAAAATTTATTTCTGGCCAGGCACGGTGGCTCACACCTATAATCCCAGCACTTTGGGAGGCTGAGGTGGGTGGATCATGAGGTCAGGAGATCGAGACCATCCTGGCTAACATGGTGAACCGTGTCTCTACTAAAAATACAAAAAGAAAAAAAACATTAGCTGGGTATGGTGGCGGGCGTCTGTAGTCCCAGTTACTCGGGAGGCTGAGGCAGGAGAATGGTGTGAACCCCAGAGGCAGAGGTCGCAGTGAGCCAAGATCGCGCCACTGCACTCCAGCCTAGGCGACTGAGCAAGACTCTGTCTCTAAAAGAAAAAAAAAAAAAGAAAATTTATTTCTGTTCTTTAAGCCACTTAGACTACTGTATTTTATCATGGCAGTCCTAGTAAACTAATAAAATCAATAAGCAGGTTGATAAAGTTGTTAAAAGTATAGTATGAGTTTCTTTCCTTTTGATGTAAAATGTTTCTACTTTCTATTTAATGCCCCTCAATATCTTCTTACTCCCAGTGCAGCTATGTCAAACATTCTTTGCAGCTATATAATTCTCTGCACTTTCTCACTCCTTTTGTCAATAATTCCTAAAGTCTGAAACACAAAATTTATAGTTTGTGCAAGTACAAGTGAATTAAACCAGGCAATTTATTGCAGTGATTTTTAATCAACTTTTAAAAAGCATAAACTGCATACAATAAAACAAGCCCATTTAAAGTGTACGTTTCAATTATTTTCACAAATGTGTAATACTCATGAGATCATCATCACAATCAAGATATATTAATATCGAACAGATCCACTGCCTTTCTGGGTTTACTCATATGCCTTTGAATTTTAACAACAAACACCAGTACAGGCAAACAATAAGCTTCTTTCAGTCACTGTAGTGTAGATTGCCTTTTTCTAGAATTGTATACATTAATGTAAACAACATCCCTTGGTCTTATTTTTCTGGTATTTACTCAGAATAATTTCCTTTAATAACTATCCACTGATTGCTATTTTGCATTTTTGCAAAGTTTTTATTGTATGAATATTCCGTAATTTGCTTATCTATTTATCTACTATATGCATTGGTTTTGTCTAAAGTTTGGAGTTGCTATAATAAATACAGCTGCTATGAAATTCATGTGCAAGTCTTAATGAGGACTGCATTTCTCTCCTGAACAAGAATAAAACAAACAAACTAAAAAAAGAAACAACACAAATATATTGGGGAGAGGTACTATATCTCTTGGAGCTCACACAATACTGGGAGAAATTAAAGTTCTGTAGAACCAGAGTAGAGAAATTAACTAAAAAGGCCAAATATGAAGAGTAGAGTTATGGAGGCTTTGAGTATTGTCAATCTCCACAGGCCATGTCATCGTTTAAAAACAGGCCTCTAAAGACTCAAGTTCATTCATGAGTAACATAGGTGCCCTGCCAAAACAAACTTCGTTCTGTCGCCCAGGCTGGAGTGCAGTGGTGCCATCTCTTCTCACTGCAAGCTCCGCCTCCCAGGTTCACACCATTCCTTGACTTAGCCTCCCAAGTAGCTGGGACTACAGGCGCCCGCCACCATGACTGGCTAATATTTTTGTATTTTTAGTAGAGAAGGAGTTTCACCGTGTTAGCCAGGATGGTCTCGATCTCCTGACCTCGTGATCCGCCCGTCTTGGCCTCCCAAAGTGCTGGGATTATAGGCATGAGCCACTGCGCCCAGCCAGCAAAATTTAACACTCTTTAAATAATACAACAAAATTCTGAGATTTACACCCACAGTGTAAATCTTCATGTTCTGGATGTATTGAAATTCTCTATATTCTGTATGTATTGAATAATTACTAGCCACGTGAAAAAATCAGGAAAGTGTGACTCAGAACTCATAATCAGTCAAATAAACAAATACCCTATAATGATGGAGATTATTAAATTATAAGGCAAAGGTGTGGCAATAGCTATTATAGATAGGTCAAATAATTAATAAGAACATGAATATACAGATAAGTGAAAGAAACTATTAAAAAATGAATAGAATTTCAGGATTTGAGAATACATACCTGAAATGAAGTTTCACTGAATATATTTAAAGATTACATACAGAAGAATAGGTCAGTAAACTTAAAGACAGGAAAATAGAATTTATCAAAATTGACATACAGTGAAAACAAGAGAAAAACAAACAACAGCAACAACGACAAAAACAGACCTGTAATGACCTAGCTGTTGATACCAAGGAGTCTGACATGTATGTAATTGTACTCTCAGAAAGGGAAGAAGCAACAGAAGTACAAGAAATAATGACCCCACATTTCCAAAATTTGAACAGAAGTTTAAGCTCAGACTCTACGTGATCAATCAGCACAAAGAAATCAATATCAGCATAACAAAATCAAATTTACGAAAACAATGATAAAGAGAAAACCTTCGAAACAGCCAGAGGAAAAAATATGTACAGAAAACAATGATAAAAATGCCCATGAGATTCTCATCAGAAACAACAGAAGCCAACATAACGTGGAACAACATCTTGAAAATGGTGAAAACAACTTTTAATCCAGAATCTATATTCAGCAAAAATATATTTCAAAAATAAATGCAAAATTACAACAAAGAAGCAATTAACTGATGTTTCTGGGCATGATGAGTGTTTATGTCAGAATAGTTTAATGAAGATAAACACATTGGACCATACTCTAGGGGGCTTATTAATCATAGTAAAGTAGGCTTGTTTAGTGAAATAAAACTGCAAGTCCAAGGATGTGACTTCTTGCTCATTACATTCACTAGCAACCTTGGCTAAATTACTATATATCTAAGCTAAATATTCATGTTCAGTAAGTTAAGCCTAAACAAACTTTTCCAAAACAATATCTTAAGAAAGACTAGTTCCATGATATGATTAATATAAACAGGATTTCATAATGAAATAATGCTTACAATGCTGATTATAAATATTAATGCATCAAGGCCTCTGAGAACTCCTAAAATAAAGATATTTGTTAGCACAATTTAACCTAAAAATATTGGGGTAGTAATATATTATTTCCAGGTAAACATTTAGTATCAGTTTTTATTTCTTTAAGGAAATATTTATACTTACATTTCAAGTTTCAAATGTAATACTTGAAGAAGCTCAATATACTATTATATCCCAAATGGCATAATGGCTTCCAAATTTATAATAATTATTATTCTACGGGCCTCAACCAATTTATTTGTTGTCTTTATATATATGAACTATATCAAATAATACACAGGAATGCATACTTTTAAAATCAAATACAGATGTTGTGTCTATGAAAAATTAGATATATGGGGAGCACTATAAGGTAATATATTAGTTTAATAGTATCTGTTTTTTATTGTTACTGTAGCAAATTACCCAAAACTTAGTGGTTTAAAACAATACAGCTTTATTATCTTTCTAGATGTCTGAACTAGTTCTCACTGGGCTAAAATCCTAATGTTGGGAGAGCTGCATTCCTTTCTGTGAGTTCTAGGGAAGAATTCATTTTCTTGTTTTTTTTCTACCTTCTCAGCATCTTCAAAGCCAGCTGTGTAAAATCATAAATTTTTTCTCTCTATGATACTCCTGCACTTCTCTTTTTCTTTTTGAAGGAACCTTTTGAACACTAGACACTGGAGCCTATTGGAGGGTGGAGGGTAGGAAGAAGGTGAGGATTAAAAACTACCTATCAGATATTATGCTGATTACCTGGGTGACAAAATTATCTGCACACCAAATCCTCACAACATGCAATTTACCCGTGTAACAAATCTGCAAATGTACCTAAACCTAAAATAAACATTGGAAAGAAAAAAATAAAGACCTTTTTGATTATATTGGTCATCTGCATAATCCAAGATAATCTCTTTATCTCAAAATCCTTAATTTATTTACATCAGCGAATTGTCCTTTGCCAGGCAAGGTAACATATTCAGTTCCCTAAGCATTAGGACTGAATATCTTTGGTGGGGTGATTTTCTGACTATCACATTAACTAATAGTAATTTAGTATTTACTAATGCCAGGCACTGTTCAGGCATCTTCTCTCCTGCAAAGTGATCATCAGTGACACGTCTGTGAACAAGAAACACACTTCTGCCTTTGTAGAGCTTACATTCGAGCAAAAGGAGACAGATGATGAACAGGAATTGTAATACATGTTTTATATTGTTTTAAAAAGAGATAAGTGCTACTGAGAAAAAGAACAGAGTAAAGTGAAACATGATTGAGGTGGACAGAACTGGTGATTTATATGTGGTGGTCAAGATAAAGCATGCTGAGAAGGTAACATGTGGCCAATTTTATGCAGACATCTGGAAAATAAAAACCATCTCGGGTATAGAGAATATCTGGTGTGATTGCCCTGAGACAGAGTAGTGGCTGGTCTGCTGTGGTGAGAAAGAACAAAGGGAGTGCTGTGGTCAAACTGCAGTGAGGGAAGCACGGCTGAGGACAGCAGGAGAGCAATAGCAGATGAGGTCAGAGAAGTAAAAGAAAGGGGAAAAACAAAAATATAGGACCTTGTCAGCATTCACAAGGACTTTGACTTGCCTGTGCATGAAACAGAAAGCTTCACAGGATTTTCAGAAATAAGCAAAATGATTTGATTCATTGAAGGATCACCTTCACACATGTTGGGAATGACTGGAGAAGGGGCAAGATTGAATAAGAGATCTGGTTAAGTGACTAGGGCAGTTATCTCGGCAAGCTTTTAGTGGTGGTTTAGGGCAAAAGGTACCAGTATACATGATGGCAAGTGACTAAAACTGAGATATTTTGAAGGCAAACCAATTCAATATTTTGAAAGAATGTATGTAGCATGTGAGAACAACAAAGACAACAAAATAGAAATAGGGTGACTCCAAGGATCTGGCCTGAGCAAGTACAATTCCAATCACAGAATTCAGAAGGCTAATTGAAGACCAGGTTTGTGGGGAAAGCGGAAGAGTTGAGTTTAAGCATATTTACTGGAGACATCTTTCTACTACTTGGTGGAGTAGAAAGGACAAATTCTGGATGGAATCAGTTATGAGTGAATGGCAGGAAATAAATTGGAGACAGTAACCATAGACGACTCCCTAGGAGTTTTGCTGCAGGGGGACAAAGGGGAACAAAGAGATTGCTGAGAAAGTGGACCAATAGAATATTCACTTTTTTTGGCTAGAAAAAATAACAATTTTTTTGTAATTAATTGGAAACAGTCTTACTAAGACATGCTGTTAATGATGAAGGACAGACAAGGCAGAATTGCTAGAGTGATGTCCTGAAGTAGGCAAGAGGGGTTGAAATCTGGTACACATATAGAAGTGTTGACTTGAGATAGGAGTATGGATGAATCACTTATAATAATATTCAGAAAGAGAGAATTTGTGGACTGTTATCTTGTTAGCTGGGCAGATGTGTTTGAATGATTTGTTTTGTCAGTGACATAAAAGCATTGAGTACAGTTTGTCCATTACACATTCAGATGTCTGGCATCATATAGCTCTAACCAGAGTATGCGTATTAAGAACATGAAATGATGCTAATAAAATGACTGTGTCCAGCCATGTGACGTGTAAACCATGTTAATAATTTTGAAGCTCATGTTCCTTGATATAATAAAAAAATCAAACCCCCCCAGTTAATATTTGCCAAAGTAGTACTAACTTAGTAATGCTAATTTAAAAGATCTGTGTTTTTAGCCTCACTCAAATAAAATTGTTTCTGTTGTCTAACAGAGATGTCTCCCATTATTTTGTTACATGCTGTTAAGAATATTTATATGCTCTGGAGGTTAAGAATTTATCAGGACTGTTTACCATAAATAATAGAAGCAAAAAAAGAAATTCTGGAGAAATTGGTTAACAGAAAAAAATTAATAAATATATATTTAAAAATACATTTATCATATATATTTACTATTTATTAATATGCATTACTAAATATATATTTACTATATTATTATATATAATGATAAATACATATTTACTATTTACTATAAATAGTAAATATATATAAATGTATATTTACTAATAGTATATATAATCCTTTAAGTCACCCTATTTCTATTTTGTTGTCTTTGTTGTTCTCACATGCCACATACATTCTTTCAAAAAATTTTATTGGTTTGCCTTCAAAACATCTCAGTTTTAGTCATTTTTCATCATGTATACTGTTACCTCTTGCTCCAAACCGCCACTAAAAGTTTGACTAGATAACTGCCATAGTCGCTCAACTAGATCTCTTACCCAATCTTGCCCACTTGACAGTCATTCTCAACTAATAGTAAATACTATTAGTAAATATATACTTACATATATTTACTGTTTACAGTAAATAGTAAATACTATTAGTATAGTAAATAGTAAATATTTATAATTAAATATAATAATAACTAATAGTAATAAGTAGTAATAATAATAGTAATAATTAGTAATAATAGCAAATATATATGTACTATTTGGATATTAGAAATATCAACACTTTGAAGATAAATTTCAGCAGTTATAGTCTTTAGCAGAGCATTAATTACCTTTAAACATTTTACTTTTCTTAATATCAATTAATTAATTTGGTTGTAGATTCTCACAATATTTTTCAAAAAGGCATTCCCCAAATACCCAATGGCTATTAAAATATTAAGTATTTCAACATGATATTAATTATTTATGTCATACTTTTCATACTAAAGCATTGTTGTTTAAAACATTCTAATGATAGATAACTCCTGTGATGAACTTAAATATTTATCTTTCTTTTTCAAAAAAGTGATACATAATCAATAACTGACATTAGTGATAAAAGGAACATTGAAAGAAATGAAAATAATCTAGAATTTAACTAATTTAACTAACTAGTATAATCCATTAGAAGTCCTCTGTCAATTCCAAAAGTCGGGGTACATGAAGAAAATGGTTGGGTATGTCTGGCAGACAGCAATAAATATCTAATTGAAGAAAGTGAAGGGCTGAGCAAAGAGTAGGATGATAGAGGTGGAAAATTCTTCCTTTGACAAAAGATATATCCACTTTTTACTTTTCTAAAATATAAATGAAATTGAAAAACAAAAGGAAAAATTATTTCAGAGCATGTGTTCTTGAAAGATTAATGCAAATCTAGGCAAACTTCTAGGCCAATTTTGGAGTATATTAAAAAAATGATCATGAAAATAAGCGTGTCATGTAATCTGGATTTCCTAGACTTGGAGGTTTTAAGTGAAATAATTTTTATGCTAAGAAGAAAATATAGTCTTATTATGATTAAATATAGTACCACAAATATTTACCTAACATTTGGCATTTGAAATTATGTGTGTACTTTTATATTTGTGTGTCTATGTGTGTGTGTGAGTGTGTGTGAGAGACAGAGAGAGAATGACCCAAAATATTCCAAACTGAAGATTTTCTGACACATTTTACCCTTCAAGTAAATTAATTCTAATTCTATAGAGGAATGTTGAACCTGTTGCCTTGCTGATGTTTCTCAAGTTTGAGAAATTGCATCCTGTCCATGTTGGCTAAAGAGAAACACATTCGAGTAAAGCAGCATACATGAAAACAGTGCATACAGTTAGAAAGTAATCAGAATCGTACTACCTGTTTAACTATTTCAATATTTATTTAAAATTTGAGTTAGTGCTCACACCACTAGACGCAATGTGCTTTCTACTTGTTGATATGGATGATAGCGTTGAACTTACTTTTGAAGTTTCAGATTACTTTTGAAAAGCAACTTCATTTTTCCTTATTCGTTAATCTATTTCTTACACAATTTCTCTCAAATAATCTGTTTATTATATATAATATTTTGTTTATAATATAAAATGTAATTTTAAAGCATGTAGTTCAATGTTCTCAGGCATTTCTCTTTTAAGATGGTGTAAGTATACCACTGATTTCTGCTGCTTCTTTGCCTAAGTTTCCCATGATGAAATCTGTGTTACCCTTAGCATTTACATTATGGGTACTTAGGTCAGGCTGATAAATAAAAGTTTATTAACAAATAAAGTAAAAGAAAGAATTGAATTCTTTGCTCACAAACATGTAAAAAAATTATGATTCAAACTTATACTGGAGATTTTTCTAAAAGCAAGTTTGTATAAACTATGAGTGATTATATTTCAGAGGCAAGTTTTCCGCTCATTGTAGCATCATTTTCTTGAGTAAAGATAAATGAGATCTTGGGAGAAGGTGGTTGGAACAGGAGTATGGTAGAGTGGTTTTAATAGATTCTCATCTTTCCTCATGGAAGTTGTCTGCTTGATAATTAAAGCTTAGTGCATTGCCTTAATCTCATCACAAAAAGATTGTATGTAAATTATATTGTAATGAATTGATATTAGACAACATAGGCTGCATAATTAAGTGTAAGGCTTTAATTAAACAACATTTCCAAATGGTGTGTGCAGGTACATCATTTATGGATTTTATAAAAAATGCACGCCCTTTCCTTGCTGACTCAGAATCCTTGCTAATGGGACTAATTGTCAAAAAAAATTAACCTGTTTCTAGTATGAGTCAAAAACAAAGTAACATATCAAATTTTAAAAACAACTAGCTAAAATATTTTTGCTTATCAATAAGATTTAAAAGTGTAATAAATTGCTATAGAACAAAATTTAACTTTTTTAATGGCTACACTGTCACTGAGTAGTATTAAACATTGAAATTATGGGTTTACTGATAGATGTGTTATAAAAGGTCAATAAAATGAATGTTTCTGCATGTGGAATGGAATGGATGATTAGTTTCTTGAATAATAATTTGGCCATAATTGAAGTCTTTTAATATTACCCAAATAAATGAACAATCTCCATCATATTATAATATTGTTTTTTCTGTGCTATATATCTACTGAGTTTATGATGTAACAGCAAGAGAAAATGTGTCAGGAAATAAGTTGATTTTATTTTTAATTTATACACAGCAACTTAAACGTTTTAGTACACAGTTCAATATATACAGTTCTGTAAATATTGAAAAATACAAAAAAATACATAGTGTCATGTGACTACCATTACAATCAGGACACAGAACAATGCCTTCACCACAATTAAATTGATCGAGACCATCCTGGCTAACACGGTGAAACCCCGTCTCTACTAAAAAATACAAAAAACTAGCCGGGCGAGGTGGCGGGCGCCTGTAGTCCCAGCTACTCGGGAGGCTGAGGCAGGAGAATGGCGGGAACCCAGGAGGCGGAGCTTGCAATGAGCTGAGATCCGGCCACTGCACTCCAGCCTGGGCGACAGAGCGAGACTCCGTCTCAAAAAAAATAAATAAATAAAATAAAATAAAAAATTGTCTTATCCTGTCCCTTTGTAGTCAGATCCCCCGCTTTCCCTTATTCCTGGGAAATAATGATCTATTCTTAGTCCCTATACATTTGCATTTTTCCGGAAGTCATGTATATGAAATCCTACAAGATATAACTTTTTTTTTCTGACTTTTTTCACTTAGCATACACCTTTCTAGATGCAGTCATATTTTTGACATTCATCCATTGTTCATTTGATTTTAATTCTGACAGGTATTATATTGTCTAGGTGTGCAAGAATGTTTATTCACTCACCCATTAAAAGTTATTGAGATGTTTTCAAATATCAGTTATTAATGAGTAGTGTTTACATGTACATTTGTAACTTTTTAAGAGAATTTTTTCTCTCTGATGAAATACTTAGAGCAGGACTGTTAATTCCTATGGTAAGTGTATGTTTAACTTTAATTAAAACTTAACATACATAGAGTGGAAGAAAGAGAAATTAGACCCTGATGACATAACTTGAGCCCTGAATTTTCTAGAGATTGAAGAATAGTTTACTCTTGGGTTTTTCAGATGGATTTTCTGCACTTGCAGGCCAAAATTTCCAAATACATTACCAAATTCTTCTCAGTGCACAGTTCCTATGGTGCCCAATTTAGTGTTTTTCAAACTTGCATGATTATTAAAATCAGCTAGTGTTTATTAAACATGCAGATTTCCAGATGACTATCCTGAAAATTATATTTTATTAAGATTTCTGTTTTTTAAAAATGGTCCTGATATGAATATTATGATCTAGAAGTTCATATCATCTAGAAGTTCTGTTAGTTCAAGCTAACACAATAATAGTACAATATTTACAATATAAAAAAATATTAATATGCTACCATATTCCACTTACTGAATATTATATGATTCACAAAATTGCTTAGCAAACCAGTATACAGCTACAGAATCATGGAGTGCTACAGCTAGAAAAACAGTAGATACAACTTGCTCCAACAGCCCATTCTTTACAGTGAGAAATTTGTAGCTGAGAGAAGTCATACACATAAATCCCACAGGGAGTTAGCAGAACAAATACTACAACATGAACCTCCTGCTAGTTTCAATTTATCTTGCTACCAAGCTCACATGTCTAAATTAGAAAATTATGAGAAAAAATACATAAGTAACAAGATACTGAAAAATCCACCTTTATAAGCCCAAAAGGGCTTATAGCATGTTGTCAATTCTTAGCATACTGTTTATGAATGGGCACTCATTGTTTGATCATTATAACAAAAATGAATACTTTTAAACAGACTCTAAAAGTTTATCCTAACTCATGCTGTGATTTTATAATCATAATCTTTAATACTTACATACCAAGTATCTTATTTATAATATATAATATAATAGAAAATTGAGAGATGTTATTGACGAAAGGATTTTGAGAGTAGATAAGTCATTCATTTTTTTGTGTGAAACATTGACACAATAAATTGTTTGAAAAATCAAGTGATCCCAAAACAATAGTCCCAAACAAGAAACTCAAAGGGTTTTACATACCAACTAAGAATTTTTCAAATTTATTTCCCAGTGTTCTGAAAAATTTATATGAAGTAGACTAGCTCCAGAGGTTGCTGATTTAAGGGGTTAATTAACATCACTTGATAGATATAAGGTCCAAAACTTCTTCACATTATAAAATGAAGCATTATGAACTGAACATCCTCATTATTCTTTCCTCCCCTTGAGTAGTCAAAATCAAACTGATTGCCTTCTATAGCTCAAATTGTTAAAAAAAAAACTTCCATTAATGTTGCAGAAAGTGATATTTTAAATAATTTGTTGCCATTTCAAAACTCTAATATTATCCTCACTTTAGCAATGCATGTACTGAAATTGGTGTGATACAGAGATTAGCATGGCTCCTGTGCATGGATGATACACAAATTGAAGCATTCCATATTTTTAATCCAGTAAAATGATTCAAGATAAAATGGCCATATTAAGAAAGAATCAAACTGATATGATAGAGCTGAAAAACCCACTACAAGAATTTCAAAACACAATCAGATGTATTAACAGCAGAATAGACCAAGCTGAGAAAAGAATCTTAGAGTGCAAAGGCCAGTTTTTCAAATTAATTTAGTCAGGCAAAAATAATGAAAAAAATTAAAAAGAATAAACAAACCTCTGAGAAATATGGGATTATGTAAAAAGGGTAAACCTATGACTCGTTGGCATCCCTGATGGAGAAGGAAGGCGTGTAAGCAACTTGAAAAACATATTTGAGGATATTGTCCATGAAATTTTTCCCAACCTTGCTAGAGAGGTTGACATTTGAATTTAGGAAATTCAGAGAACCTCTGCAAGATACAATACAAGATGACCATCCTCAAGACACAGAACCATCATATTCTCTAAAGTCATTAAAAAGAAAATATATAGGCCGGGCGCGGTGGCTCACGCCTGTAATCCCAGCACTTTGGGAGGCCGAGGCGGGCGGATCACGAGGTCAGGAGATCGAGACCATCCTGGCTAACACTATGAAACCCCGTCTCTACTAAAATAAAATATATATATATATTATTTATATATATATAAAAGGCAGCTAGAGAAAAGGGACAGGTTATCTACACAGGTAACTTCATCAAGCTAACGGCAGGACTTTCAGCAGAAACCCTACAATCCAGAAGAGATTGGGGACATACATTCAGTATACTTAAGAAAAGAAATTCCGAAATAATACCACACGTCTACAGCCATCTGATCTTTGACAAACCTGAGAAAAACAAGAAATGGGGAAAGGATTCCCTATTTAATAAATGGTGCTGGGAAAATTGGCTAGCCATAAGTAGAAAGCTGAAACTGGATCCTTTCCTTACTCCTTATACGAAAATTAATTCAAGATGGATTAGAGACTTAAATGTTAGACCTAATACCATAAAAATCCTAGAGGAAAACCTAGGTAGTACCATTCAGGACATAGGCATGGGCAAAGACTTCATGTCTAAAACACCAAAAGCAACGGCAGCAAAAGCTAAAATTGACAAATGGGATCTAATTAAACTAAAGAGCTTCTGCACAGCAAAAGAAACTACCATCAGAGTGAACAGGCAACCTACAGAATGGGAGAAAATTTTTGCAATCTACTCATCTGACAAAGGGCTAATATCCAGAACCTACAAAGAACTCCAACGAATTTACAAGAAAAAAACAAACAACCCCATCAAAAAGTGGGCAAAGGATATGAACAGACATTTCTCCAAAGAAGACATTCATACAGCCAACAGACATATGAAAAAATGCTCATCATCACTGGCCATCAGAGAAATGCAAATCAAAACCACAATGAGATACCATCTCACACCAGTTAGAATGGCAATCATTAAAAAGTCAGGAAACAACAGGTGCTGGAGAGGATGTGGAGAAATAGGAACACTTTTACACTGTTGGTGGGATTGTAAACTAGTTCAACCATTATGGAAAACAGTATGGCGATTCCTCAAGGATCTAGAACTAGATGTACCATATGACCCAGCCATCCCATTACTGGGGATATACCCAAAGGATTATAAATTATGCTGCTATAAAGACACATGCACACGTATGTTTATTGCAGCACTATTCACAATAGCAAAGACTTGGAATCAACCCAAATGTCCATCAGTGACAGATTGGATTAAGAAAATGTGGCACATATACACCATGGAATACTATGCAGCCATAAAAAAGGATGAGTTTGCGTCCTTTGTAGGGACATGGATGCAGCTGGAAACCATCATTCTTAGCAAACTATCACAAGAACTGAAAACCAAACACCGCATGTTCTCACTCATAGGTGGGAACTGAACAATGAGATCACTTGGACTCAGGAAGGGGAACATCACACACTGGGGCCTATCATGGGGAGGGGGGAGGGGGGAGGGATTGCATTGGGAGTTATACCTGATGTAAATGACGAGTTGATGGGTGCAGTAGACCAACATGGCACAAGTATACATATGTAACAAACCTGCACGTTATGCACATGTACCCTACAACTTAAAGTATAATAATAATAAATAAATTTAAAAAAAAAAAAAAAAAAAGAAAAGAAATTCCAACCAACAATTTTATATGCAGTCAAACTAAGCTTCATAAGTGAAGGAGAAATAAAACCTTTGTCAGACAAGCAAACGATTAAGGAATTTGTTACCACCACATCTGCCTTACATGAGGTTCTTAAGGGAATGCTAAACATGGAAATGAAAAGTCACTACCAGCCACCATAAAAACACATTTAAGTTCATAGAATATTGACACTGTTAAGAAACTCCACAATTAAGCCTACATAACAACCAGCTAACAACACAATGATGAAATCAAATCCATACACATTAATATTAACCTTGAACATTAATGAACTATATGCTCACTTGAAATGCACAGAGGGGCAAGTTGCATAAAGAAGAAAGACCAAGTATATGCTATCGTCAAGTGACCATCTCACACACAATAACACCTATACGCTCAAAGTAAAGTGATGGAGAAAGATCTATCAAGCAAATTAAAACCAAAAAAGAGCAAGGGTTGCTATTCTTATTTCAGACTAAACAGATCTTAAATAAACAATAATCAAAAAGAACAAAAAATGATAAACATTTCAATTACATAACGATAATTACATAATGATAAACATTTCAATTCAACAAGAAGACTTAACTATCCTAAATATATACGCACCCAACAGTGGTGCATCCAGATTTATCAAACAAATTCACAGACACCTACAAAAAAAACTTAGATAACCACACAATAATAGTGGGAGACTTCAACACCTCACTGACAGTATTACAAATATCATCAAGGCACAAAACTAACAAAGATATTTGGGGACCTAAACACTTGATGAAATAGATCTAACAGATATATAGATACATGTTATATAAATATATATTATATATACAGAATATAATATATAATATATATAATATATATTATATTTCTATAGAATGCTTCCCCCATCAACCACAGAAAATACATTCCTCTTATCTGCACACGTCACATACTCTAAAATTGACCACATGCTCAGCTATAAAAAAATTTCAAGAAATTAAAGAAACTCAAAGTTATACCATCCACATTCTTGGACCACAGTATAATAAAAAATAAAAAGCAATACCAAGAAGATCTCTCAAAATCATACAATTACATAAAAATGAAACAAGCTGCTCTGAAATGACTTTTGGGAAAACAGTGAAATTAAAGCAGAAAACAAGAAATTCTTTGAAACTAATATAAACAAAGATACAACATAGCAGAATCTCTGGGACACAGCTAAAGCCACGTGAAGAGGCAAATCTATAGTACTAAAAGTGCACATCACAAAGTTAGATTTGTTAATTTCAAATTAACAAACTAACATCACACCTAGAGGAACTAGAAAGACAAGAGCAAACCAACCCGAAAGCTAGCAGAAGAGAAAAAATAACCAAAATTAGAGCTGAACTGAATGAAATTGAGAAGGAAAAAAACAATAAAAGATCAAGAAAACCATAAATTGGTTTTTTGAAAGCATAAATAAGATTGATAGATCATTAACTAGACTAACAAATGAAAAGAGAGAAGAACCAAATAAACACAATCCAAAATGAGAAAGGAGACATTACCACTGAACCCACAGAAATACGAAAACATTCCAGGACTAGTATGAACACTTTTACACACACCAATGAGAAAAACACAAAATAAGAAATGAATAATTTGCTGGAAGCACACAAATTCCCAAAATTGAACCAGGAAGTAACTGAATCCCTGAACTGACCAATAACTTGTTCTGAAATTGAACTCATAACAAAAAACTATCAACCAGAAAAACCCCTGGACCAGAAAAAGTCACAGCTGAATTCTGCCACATGTATAAAGAACAGATGGGACCAATCCTACTGAAACTTTTCCAAAAAATCTAGGAGAGACTCCTCCCTAAACTAAATCTAAAGCCAGCATCAATCTGACAGAAAATCCAGGCAGACACACAACAAGAAAAGTAAACTTCAGACTAGTATTCCTGATGAACACAGATGTAAAAATCTTCAACAAAATACCAGCAAACCAAATCCAGCAACACATCAAAAAGCTGATCCACCACAACCAAGTAGGCTTTATTCCTGTGATGCAAGGATTTTTCAACATACACCAATTAATGAATGTAATTTGTTACATAAACAAAACCACATGATCATCTCAACATACACAGAAAAAGGTTTGGATAAAATTCAACATTCCCTCATTTTAAAAACTCTCAGCAACCTTGGTACCCAAGGAGTATACCTCAAAATTATAAAAGCCATCTATGACAGAACTATAGCCAACATAATACTGAATGAGTAAAAGCTGGAAGCATTTCCCTTGGAAACTGGAAAAAGACAAGGATGCCCACTCTCACCACTTCTATTCAACATAGTACTGTGAGACCTAGTCAGAGCAATCAGGCAAGAGAAGGAAAGAAAGACATCCAAATGGGAAGACAGAAAGTCAAACTATTTCTCTTTGCAGACAGTATGAATCTGTACCTAGAAAATTCCATGATCTCTGCCCAAAGGCTCCTAGATCTGATAAAAAAAACTTTAGCAAAGTTTCACGATACAAAAGCAATGCACAAGAATCAGTAGCATTTCAATAGCCTTGAAAAGAATAAAATAACTAGGAACAGAGGTAACCGTGAAGGTGAAAGATCTCTACAACGATAGTTACAATGCACTGCTAAATGAAATAAGAGATGACAGAAACAAATGGAAAATACTCCATCCTCCTGGATAGAAAGAATCAGTATTTTTACAATGACCGTACTACCCAGACAATTTACAGATTTAATGCTATTTTTATCAAACTACCAATGACATTAATTTTTTAAACATTTCAGTAGTTGTTGGGGTACAGGTGGAATTTGGTTATGTGAATGAATTGGATAGTGGTGAAGTCTGAGATTTTAGTGTACCTATCACCCAAGTAGTGTACATTGTACCTAATATGTAGTTTTTTAATCCTTCACCCCTTCCCCACCCTCCTCCTTCTGAGTATGCATCCAAGTTCCTGCAAAAAAAAATATTTCATTCTTTCTTATGACTGAATAGTATTATATGGTGTATATATATCATATTTTATTTATCCATTCATTGTCCAGTGGTTTTTTTCAGATAATTAGAAAAAAAGTATTCTAAAATTCATATGGGACCAAAAAGACTCCAAATAACAAAAGCAATCTTAAGCAACAGAACAAAGCTGGTGGCATCACACTATTTAACTTCAAGCTATATTATAAGGCTGCAGTAATCAGAACAGCATAGTGCTGGTACAAAAATAGCCACATAGACCAACTGAATAGATTAGAGAACCCAGAAATAAAGCCAAGCACCTACAGCCATATGATTATTGACAAAGCTGATAATAACAAGTAATGGTGAAAGGACTTCCTATTCAATAAGTGATGCTGTAATAATAGGTTAGCTACATATAGAAGAATAAAACTGGACACCATTCTTTTACCATATACAAAAAACAACTCAAGATGGACTGAAGATTTAAATGTAAAACCTAAAACTATAAAAACCCTAGAAGAAAATCTAAGAAATAGCATTCCGGACATTGGACCTGGCAAAGATTTCATGACAAAGATTCCTGAAGCAATTACAATAAAAACAAAAATTGATACCGAGGACCAAATAAAACTAAAGAGCTTTGGCAAGACAAGAGAAACTATCAAGAAAATAAACCTACAAATGCGAGAAAACATCTGCGAACTATGCATCTGACAATGGTCTAATATCCAGAATATATAAGGAACTTAAACATATCAACAAGCAAAAAACATATAACCCCATTAAGAAATGAGCAAAGGTATAACTCCCAATGCAATCCCTTTGCTCATTTCTTAATGGGGTTATATGTTTTTTGCTTGTTGATATGTTTAAGTTGAGTTGATGGGTGCAGCACAGCAACATGGCACAAGTATACATATGTAACAAACCTGCAAGTTATGCACATGTACCCTAGAACTTAAAGTATAATAATAATAAAAAATAAAAAAAATAAATTAAAAAAAGAAAGCAAAAAAAAAAAAAAAGAAAAGAAATGAGCAAAGGACATGTACAGACAATTCTCAATAAAAGACATACATGTGATCAATAAGCATATGGAAAATGCTTACCATCATTAACCATTAGAGAAATGCAAATCAAAACCACAATAAGACACCCTCTCACATCAGTCAGAATGACTAATATTAAGAAGATAAAAAATAACAGATGTTGGTGAGATTACAGAGAAAAAGGAACAGTTATACACTGCTGGTGGGAATGTAAATTATTTCAGCCACTGTGGAAAGCAGTTTGGAGATTTCTCAAATAACTTAAAACATAACTACCATTCAACCAAACGATTCCATTACTGAGCATATACCTAAAGGAATATAAATCATTCTATCATAAAGATACAGGCATACATGTATTTGTCACAGCACTATTCACAATAAAAAAGACACGCTATCCTCCTAAGTGCCCATTGATGGTAGACTGGATAAAGAAAATGTGGTATATATACAACATAGAATACTATGCTAGCGTAGAAAGAACAAAATCATGGCCTTTGCAACAGTATGGATGGATTGGAGGCCATTATCCTAAACAAATTAAGACAGGAACAGAAAAACAAGTGGACAGAAAGAAGGGAACAATAAACACCAGGGCCTACTTGAGACTGGAGGGTGACACAGCTGGTGCTCCACCAGTTTGTATAAGCAGTGACATTGGAAAGTAGAGTATTTTGCCCATAAAATAACTTGTAAATATTCACAGACATTTGGTGATCATTCTCAGAAAATTTTAAAAAATAACACTTTAATACAACTTTTATTCCATGGGACACAGCATCTGCAAGCACGAACTCATCATATTGACACATGGTACTGTCCTGGAGTTGTAATGAAGATGTACTCGATGACAAGTACCAAATAATTGATTATTGACATCTTTTGCCATTGAATTAATTTACCTTGAAACAGATCATTTATTAATGAAATGAGAAAAAATATATTATTTGGATTTCCTTCCTTAATTCTAGTAACCACCCAAAGCTGACAAGCTTAATATTACTTTTTCTAATATTATGTGGCATCGTATATTTTATGATCATTTGTCCTACTGTTAGAAAACAATGGTCTCTTTTCCTTCTTTAATGATTTTTTTTAGCATTAAAATGACAACACAGTATAGAGTTTTTAGAATTTTTCCTAGTATCTTGGAAGTATGTTATATTTTGCCAATTTTATCATCATTCTTCATTGTAAAATAGTTCATTAAATGTAACATTTTCCTTCTTCATTAGAACAAAAATAATGTTGGCAGATCAGACACATTGATGACTGTTATTTGTGGAAAATACTTAAAATCCAGTTTGAAATATATAACTGAATAATGTTGATGCAAATTATTTGTAGTTAAAATAAGAAATATGTAGCAAATAAGAAATAATTATTTTAGAATATTAATAGTCTTTTATAAACACGGATTGACACAAATATACTATACTGATATCTAAAAGCTCTTAAACAGTTTTGCAATGAGTGGTATGATTTCTAATATGTTCAACTACTCGTGGCAAATTTGGAACCAACTAGACTACAATAACTTCTCATTTTACCTGTTAGGTTTATTTCTAGAACATTCAGTGTCATTAAAGCCAGAGGGGAAAAGTATTTTTGTGTGAATTTACATTTTAAAAAATAACTTTTAAATAACTGTTTATGTGTGTGTGTATACATATATAATATATATTTGTATTTATCAAGGCATTTGAAAGATAAGTGGTATGTGAAATCATTGCTTCCTGTTAAAAGCTGTGCTACACATAGCAGAATGCCTTGTTTCTGTAGCACTAACCAATTAAATACTAGCATTACCGTCTTATCATTGAAACAGAAAAGGCTCCCAAATTTATATAATGTCCCTTAGGAATTGCGCTGCCCCAGTGAGAGTCAGGACCTTGAACCTTTGGCCTCTTAATCGATCCTGTGTGCTGCCTGAAGCTCCATATTGATCGTGTCACCACTCTGCTTAATATATGTAAAATAAACTGCAAATTCCAATATCCTGCATCATCTTGCTCCAAACCCAACTCAGAATTTGTCTCTGTCAAGATACATTACCTTAATGCTTCCATTCATGAAGAACTCTTACATGTTTGAACTCATACTTTTTCTTTTATGTAGCATTTATACTGTTCTACACTTTACTTCTGGTATGTGTATCTCTGCTTTTATTTTTACATCATGTGGATTTGATATAGATGAATTTTTAGTTATAATTGATGTGTTCAGAAATTTTAGTCACGAGAAATAAATAACATAAATAAAATTATTCTATGCTGTAAATGTTATTCATATACTTACCTCCAAAAATAGAATAATATTAAGGTGTTAAGAAAACATTCTCTCATTAAAATCTTTTAGGAATACAGTTCATTCTAAAGCTCAAATAACAAGACAAAAAGTATAAAAATCCTTTTCAGATATTCAATTGCGTTTGATTATTGGCAATTTAATGAATAAATTTGCTTTGTTCTCAAATCATTTTTAATTAGAGAGTCATATTCTCACTGACTTCTTAAATTTTTCACTGCATTTCTCCTGGTTCAAAAGTGACAAGAAAGGGATTTATGGCCAATAAGAAAAAAACAAAGCCTTTCAGAATGAGGCTGTCCCTATATGTTTGCAGCTGAATCAAAATGATCTATAACTTTCAATGGGACCAATTTGCTACAAAGAGTCTGCAAGATTCTTTAAATGACAAAGAAGCCAGAAGTCACAGTCCCAGCTGTTCAGGGCACAACGTGAGTAAGTCACAGTGAATTGGATCCATAAAAACATTTATTTTTAAAGTGATCTACCATGGAAATGTGAACTCAGCTAAAGAGACTTGTTAAATTTGCTCAATCCCAGAGGCTTTAATATTAAAGAAAAATGTGTTCTTCATGTTATATATAAGTCTTTGGACTAACAACAAAAATATACCCAGCTTTATATTTATTAAAGAAAAATATAAATGAATAAGGAATTGGGGAACTGAGAGAAATGCTAATAGATACAAAAGGGGAAAAATTGTACTTAGCAAGTTGCAGATAAAATAAGGAAAACCAAATTTTTGCAGCTGGAGAGTAAATAAGTCAACAAGACAGGTTATTCCCTTCCAGGATAATTACCAATTGGGAAAACTGGGCCTAGCATAGAATGACTTGGGATTATACAAAAATACACAAAAAAAAGTTTTGATTCATCTCTGCCACTTGTTAGCTAAGTGACCTTGTTCAAATTATTTAATTTTTGTGGGACTTTGTTTCACCTCATTTCTTCTTAGTTTCTTTATTTGAAAATGTTATTGGTCTTTAACATAATCTGCCTATTATTAGAAATTTAAAGCCAATTTATAGTCTATATTAACACAAAGTTTCATGTTTGAATTGCTTTGATAACTGTTCTTCCTTTAATAAGGCTGGGCATGGTGGCCTATGCCTGTAATCCCAGCACTTTGGGAGGCCGAGGAGGGCAGATCACAAGTTCAGGGGATTGAGGCCATCCTGGCCAACATGGTTAAACCCCGTCTCTACTAAAAATACAAAAATTAGCTGGGCGTGGTGGGACGTGCCATGCCCCACCCAGCTACTTGGGAGGCTGAAGCAGGAGAATCGCTTGAACCCGTCACAGGGAGGTTGCAGTGAGCCGAGATCACACCACTACACTCCAGCCTGGTGACACAGTGAGACTCGGTCTCAAATAAATAAATAAATAAATAAATAAATAAAATCCTTTCACTGAAAATATCTTTGTATATCACATGCCTTGGTTTGCCACTTGAGACTAGTGTACATCTGACACACTATTTTGTTTTATTTTATTTTTTCTTTAACTTTTATTTTCAGTTCTGGGGTACACCTGCAGGATGTGAGGGTTTGTTACACAGGTCAATGTGTGCCATGGTGGTTTGTTGCACAGATCATCCCATCACCTTGGTATTAAGCACAGCATCCATTAGCTATTCTTCCTGGTGCTCTCCCTCCTGCTACCTCTCCTCAGACAGTCCCCAGGGTGCATTGTTCCCCACCATGTGTCCATGTGTTCTCACCATTCAGCTCCCACTTATAAGTGAGAACAGCGGTGACACACTGTTTTAAAGAGTAACATGATTTATTTCATTTGCACCTGTGCATGGCATTTTGGCTGAAGTATTTGCTAAGGATTCCTAGATAGTCCTAATGACTTTTTCAGGTTTTCTTACCCACTTGGTACAATGGAAAGTTCATTTACACACTAAGGCACTTATGCCATGTTCATCCTGGGTTCACAAAGAAAGTAAACCACAACCATAAGTCTAGATTTGAAGTCACCCTAGTCCCTCCCTCAAATTACAGGGAGCGTTGAGAGTCCAAGATACTCTGCAGTCAGCCCATACTAACTGCCGTAAAAAGCACACATGTGACTACATTGTATAAATTCATATTAAAACTATTTTTGCCTGAATAAAGGATATAACCGTCTCTATAAAGTAGTATAAGAAATTGTTACCTATATAACCGTAGCAAATTAATTTTTTTTCTGTTCATCATGAACAAAACCAAATTTTGTATATGCATATATATGTGAGGGTATGTTTGTATATACGTATGTGTATGTGTATATATGCATATACATATACAATTTTCTAGTGTTAATTACATATTAATATATATTTCAGGTGAAAGTAAAAATGTCAAAAAAAAATACTGGCCGGGCGCGGTGGCTCAAGCCTGTAATCCCAGCACTTTGGGAGGCCGAGACGGGCGGATCACGAGGTCAGGAGATCGAGACCATCCTGGCTAACATGGTGAAACCCCGTCTCTACTAAAAATACAAAAAAAACTAGCCGGGCGTGGTGGCGGGCGCCTGTAGTCCCAGCTACTCGGAGGCTGAGGCAGGAGAATGGCGTGAACCTGGGAGGCGGAGCTTGCAGTGAGCCGAGATCGCGCCACTGCACTCCAGCCTGGGTGACACAGCGCGAGACTCCGTCTCAAAAAAAAAAAAAAAAAAAAAAAAAATACTGAAGAACTGTAACTTCAGCGATAATATTTATATTGTGCTGACATAAGCCTCCCATCAAAAAACCCTATAAAATTTAATAAAATATGTGACATATATTTTTAGGCCTTCACACTGCAAGTCCTAAAAGAAGAAAAGCTCATGGTTTTCCTACTGATTTCAGTAGTTCTCTACCTGAGAATAATTTCCCAATTATGACTCATTGAGTTGAAATCCAACAGATCATGGCATCCCCTCTAAGATGCCAAAGAACAAAAGAGCAACAACAACAACAGCAACAAAAACCTGAAGAGATAACAAAGAAAGGCCTGGGATGGAGTTTCATATTGGAGTCCATATGGGACTAGCTGGGAGTCCATGGCTAAGAGCTGAGCTGCCTGTCATCAGGTTGTGATTACCTGAGACTTACCAGAAAGCTGTTTCAACAAGGTTCAGAACAGAACACAGATGCTTGAAATTAAACAGCACTGGTGCACTTTGGAGATTTGGCCTAAATGAAGTCGAGAAATGTTATTAATGCCTTATTAACACTTGAACATCCAGCTGAGGTACCACAAAAGCCATAGAAGTAAAGACCTACCTAGACTAAGGTTTATTCAAGACCTGTTGAAACAAAGCTTAAAACCAAACTCTGACATGATCTGCATGAGAGTATAGCCATGAAGTCGTGTTTCAAAGAGTAGCCAAGAAAGACATGACCACTAAAATAATGTTGTATCATAGGTGGGATCCTGGAGTGGAAGAAGGTTAGAAACAAACTAAGAAAATCTGAATAAACTGTGGACTTTTAAATTAAAAACAATGTATCAATATTGGCTCATTAATTGTGACAACTGTGCCCTACTAATGAATGTAAGTTGATAATAATGGAACTGGTTGTGCAATACATGGGTGCTCTGCACTATTTTCACAAGTTCTCTGTAAATCTGAAATTATTCTAAATTTTTAAGCACTATGTAATACCACTGCACAACCTATATAATGGTTAAAATCACTGCAAATGCCATTTGGCAGGACAGGAGACTGAGGCTCAAAATACATTGGGGGGACCTGTCAAAGGACACAGAGCTAGTAAATAAGTATTGGGGCTGATGGTAGGCCGACAATGTGGGGCCTGAGTGCTTTTCACTCTGCAGCCTGATTCTGCAAATTTGTTGAAACTAAGTCCAGGAAATGACAGTCAATGATGAACTGCCCCAGGCAGCAAGTATAAAATGATAGGACTCCACTTATGAACAGGATTTAATAATCCTTCCTTACTCCTAGTTTTCAGTGTTTAATAAAATTGCCATAACTTTCTTCAAACATTTGCTTGCTTGATCAAGAAAGAAACCTTTTCTATTGGAAGTAATCCAATTACTATTAATTCGTTTTCTTAAAAAGCAAGAGGAATGAAACTATTCAAGAGCATTTACAGAACAACAGGAACGATATGAAGATTACTCTAAATTTACAGTCAGTTTCTTAGACTCTAAACTTAATATATATGTTTTCTGTATACAAAATGAGATTTGCTTATTGGGATACTCGCCTGTATAGACTGACTCTTGGGAGAAGACTGTGTAAACTTTTCTCTCTCTCTTTTTTTCAGGTTCTGTGATGTATTTGCCTGAGGCAAATGGCACATATCCACTTTTATTCCAGTAAAGCCAAACATCATCTTAAAAAGTTAAATGCAAATACTCCCCCAAAGAATGTTAAATCAATGTAGAATCCCTGAGTTTATAGTTATTATAGCTGTGGATCTCATGAATCTTTTAATTATGTCTTCTGGATTGCTAAGAATATGCAGTCCTGTGACGTTTAGTAATGTAATATAGGAAAATGTTTTGTACGCAGTATAATGCTGTATCCCAAATCCTTAGGGCTTTTTTCCTTGGGGAGTTGTACTTCCTCTGGATGTTTCTCGGTATAGTTTTCTGCTGTTGTTAAATTAGCCATCAGTCTTTTTGGTGTTTACATACATCCCTTCCCTGTTTTGTACCTTAACCAATGTGGGGCAAACCCATGCTCCCTGTGGGTAACCCAAACACATCTTACACGAGTCAGCTATCCGTAGTAGAAATTTGTTAAAGAAAGTAGATTTTGGATTATTTTTGCTCTCCCAGCCTTTCACACACCCCCTTCTCTTTTGGGAGAAATAATATTGAGATGTTGCATCTTCAATTTTCAGGCAATATCCTTCAGTGAAGCTCACTCCAGCACAAGATCCCAAGGAGAGTCACGTGGGCTCATCTATGCCAAGCTTAACATTCCATCTCTGATCGCCTGATCCATTGCAGACTAATCAAGTCAGAGGTAACGGATCTGTAAGGTGGATCTTGGAGGGACTACTAGAGGCCTAAATTAAGCCGTATCTGGGAAGCAAGCTCAAGCTCTTGATTTTTCAGTTTATATGACCTAATGAATTTTTTTGACTGAAGCCACTTTGGATGGGAGTTGTGGTGTTTGCAATTAGAAAATTACTATCGGACACAATGTAGGCAAAGGGAAAAGGAATACAGGGAACTGATGAACACGGAATAAATAGATAGCCCTACTTATAAAACATCATCACAACTGTGAAAAATCTCAGAACTTACCTTCTACC
Organism: Theropithecus gelada; assembly: GCF_003255815.1. Lineage (NCBI taxonomy): Eukaryota > Metazoa > Chordata > Mammalia > Primates > Cercopithecidae > Theropithecus > Theropithecus gelada. The sequence continues at coordinate 817,348 of NW_020257633.1, forward strand.
TTCTTTCTAGCTTCTCACCATATTTCTGGCTCCTCTTTATTCTATCACATTTCATCACGTTCTACCCTCTCTCCAGGAATCCCTCTCTGTCTTCCTCTGTAACTGACTAGTACAACTACACACTGGGCTTCATTTATTATGCAGATAAACTATAATTTTTTAGGAATTGGTCAGTTAATTTTTAATTTTTTAAAATTTAGTGTACATGCTCATGGTATAAAATTAGAAAGGCACTGAAAGGTACACAACTGAAAGAATGTTTTCCCATCACTACTGTCTCCCACATATCCAATTTTCCTCCCTAGAGATATATATTGCTACCAACTTACAAGAAGAAATTCAAGAACATTTTTGAAATATTGTATGGGTTTTTAAAGAGACTCAATAGATTACACTTTTACAGATAATTTTGAAGAAGAATAATTGCTTTTGTTATTTATTATTATATCATTATGCAAGGAATATAGACAATAATTAGATATATAATTTTATCCTTCTTAGAGAATTACATAGTAATTACCTTTTCTGTTTGTGCTCAAATTTATTTCTTAAAAGGGATGAATAAGTGTGCATGACTGAAATAAAATAGAAATAATGACTCTATATCCCTCAGTTATTTTATGTATTATTATAAAGTTTATAACAAAGGGATAAAATCAGAATATTTGTATAGTAAATAATATTAAACATATTTTGAATTATGCAGATAAAATGTCCACTTAAAGCTAATTAATTGTCTAAAGATCAACATCCCACTTTTCTTTTTATAATTGTATATCATAAAATTAAACACTAATTAGTCACTATCTCATTAGAATTTTTCAACCGTGATTTCAAAATTAAACCAACTGTAAAATACTACCTCATATATCAAAAAAAGTAGAATGCCACTGAAATGTTGTAGTATCATATTTACTTTCATTAGATTCCTGTTATTGGAGATCAGCATTACCCTGGTTCAGTTGTCTCCATCCAGGCTCTGTACACATCCAAGAGGCACATATTCATATATAATCCTTGTAGAATCTAATTATTTTGCCCTGATTCTCATGTAGTGCTTTTCACTACTTTTGATTATCTGTGAAACACATGAAAATAGAATCAAATTTGTTTTTTGTAATAAGTTACCAACATTATTAAGCTAGGCCAGTCAGTTTTATCTTTTCATTATTTTGTAGCATAAAGTTGTTTGAAGGAATATACATGTTCTGACTCTAATTTAGAGGCTGTGCATCCTAAATCCTGGAAACTAGAAAAATTTTTAGTTATCACTGTGCCTGAATTTATAACACTTTAAAAACATTTATCCATACTTGGAAGTATGAAGTTACCTCTAGGGCTTGAAAAATTCCCCAATTTGTCTGGATTCTTTTTTCTACTTATACATGATGAAGAGAGACATTTTGGCAACGCTGAGTTAGATTTCCCAATTGTCATTTAGCTATACTTCTTTGCATTATCATTCCATTGATTGCCTCAAGGGATTACTGTGAATTAATTTAACTTATAACAATCTAATTAACATTGTATTTTTAAATGAAATATAGGAATCTTGCAACACTATGGTTTCATTTATTTCCTCATCCTTTGCACTATTCTTTTTGTATATATTGTTTCTACATACATTAAAAACCACTACCATGTTTTTATGAAAAATTAGTTCATATATACATGTATTTTTAGAGAAATTAAAAGCAGAAAGGAAAGATTATATAGTCTTTTGTATTTACACATATACTTATCAGTTTTGTTCCTTCATTCCTTCTTGTGGATATGCATTAAAATATGGTTTCACTTCCCCTCGGATTAAACAAATCCCTTTGGCCTTTGGCCAACACACGTCTGCTACGGATAAATTTTCTCGGTTTTTTTTTTTCAATATGAAAACCTTTCTTATCTTATCTTGAATTATGAAAGACAGCTTTTCAGTCACAGGGCTGAAATTGTTAAAAACCAAATGACTAAGAAGATCTTAATTACAACATGAGTAGAACTTCCAGTCTCATAAAGTGTCCATTGTTAAAGTGAGGTCATTGATTGGGAGTGAATGGGATCCTATAAATTGGGGTAAAGACACAAAAGAAGACCCCAGTGAAGCTACGGACATTGAACACCTAAGTACTAATGAGTCTTCGTTGCCAGTAGAAGAGGTATCCCTACCCCAAGTGAAAGTGACCTCCTCATTTATCAGAGGTATTGGCCTCTCCAGTCCCAACAGAAGTGGCTTCTATATCCCCAGTGAGTGATAGCTCCTTCCCACATTCTGCCGTATCAGCCTTTCCATCTCAATATGAAGAGATTAACCCTACACTGACTGAGGAAACCATCATGGCCTCCTAGAGGCACTTACCATGCAAGACTGCTGATTCTTTTCAGGACCCACACCCACCTACCAGCTCTCTTTGCTTCTAGACCTATAACTTTACTCAACTCCCAGCAGACCTATAAAGACAAGGTTCACTATGTGACCCATTAGGAAGTGAATTACACTAAAAAATAACTACTTCATGTTTTTAATTTATGCACACAAAAACCAGAGGACATATGTAGAAATGGATACTAAAGGTAAGGAACAGTGGTGGAAGAAACAAATTGGATCACGATGAATTTACTGGCATGGGTTCACTAAGTGGAGAATCTGTGTTCAATGTTGAAGTTCAGGGAGTCAGAAGGAGTTCTAACCATTTGTTTAGTTGATTAGATGAAACATGGACTAAAATGTGGCCTGTAGTGAGTAAACTGGAAATGCTGGATTTGTAGAGTCAAAACAGCAGTTTGAATAGTCTGACTTACACAGGCTTATGGTGTTGGCTATTTGGTCATGGTTGTTCCTAGAAGCGAAATAGATAAGAAGGATGCTAAATTCTTACTTTATCTATATGAGCAGAAAAGCTATAGGTCAAGTGAACAAAAATCTGACCTAAATCATTAAAACAGAGTGTCTTAGTCCCTTTATGCTGCTATAACAGAATACCACAAACTGGGTAATTTATAAACAACAGAAATTTATTTCTCACAGTTCTGGAGGCAGAGAAGCCTAAGATAAAGGCATCAAAGAAACTGGTGTCTGTTGAGAGCCTGATCTCGACTTCCAAGATTGCACCTTGTTGTTGCGTCCTCTGGAGGGGACAAATGCCTTGTCCTTACAGGATGGAGAGTGGAAGAGCAAGAGAGTGCTCCCTTCAATCTTGAACCTTTTTATAAGGCACTAATTCATTCAATGAGGGAGGAGCCATCATGACTTAATCACCTCCCACAGGCCCTATCTCTTAATACCACCACAATGGGAATTAAGTTTGAACGCATTAATTTTGGAAAGCACATTCAGATCACGACATAGGGTCATGGCTCGGCTCCTCAATGTATTCCAAGACTTGAGCCACTTTCTCTACCCCCAAATCCCTGGGATAAAGGGGAGTTCAGCACTGCTTAGGAGAGTCCCCAGTACATTACCAAAAATGTATACTACTATTTCTCTCAACCTTCCCTAAAGGAACATATTGTCTTTTCCCAGGTAACTGTATATTGTGGAAAAAAGAAATAATTAGAACTTTTGAGGATATCTGGACATTGGCTCTTAATGGTCAGTAATTCCAGGACAACCAAAACAATACTTTGGCCCACCAATCAGAACAGGTCTTGTGGAGGTCAGATGATTAATGGAATTTTAGCTTGGGTACTTTTCACAGCAGGTCCAGTAGGTCCCCAAACCCATCTGTGGTTATTTCTCCAATTCAGGAATGCAGAACTGGAATAAGCATACATACAGCTTGCATAATCCCCATACTGGTTACCTTGTAGAGCAATTCTCTGGATGGCATTGGACCTACCCAATCCTCCCTGCCTTTCTTGTTTATAGTTATCAAGAATGACTGTAGAATGTCCTGGGAGTTCAATATCCTGAGATCGAAAGGTAATGCTTAAAACAGCCCAGGCCTTGTTTCTGTCTCTTCTAGGGAATATAGTATACTGAGTTAGGGAGGAACTGCCTAGAAAAGCCCAGATTTTGTTCTTTTCTATCTTGGAAGCAGGATGTCCTTCAGATTTTTAACCCAGTGTGTCATGTGTTCCCTGAGCTATATAACCCAGGATGGACTGCCTTTTTGGGTGCAAGTGTGATACATGCAGTCAAGACTCCATCTCTGTCTTCCTCCTTGCCACAGCTTTCTTGAGCCTTGGGGGAATAGCTCTCAATAAATCCTAGGTTTCTTTTGTCCCTTGCTGCCTATCTGTAAGTAATAAATTCATATTATGTAACTTGTTGTATATGAGTGTGTTCTGTCTCACCAGACTCAGAAAAGTTTATAACCAGTGTGCAGTAAATCTGTGTCACATTCCTGGCCTGTGGAGTGAGGATTATTATGCTAGGAAAGGCCAAGTTAAAGCCATTAGAACCACTTCTACTTAGAAAAATAGTAAATCAAAATGGAATATTTCATTTCTAGAAGAATTTCAGAAATTAGGGCCACTATCAAAGACTTGAAAAATGCAAGCTTGATGACTCCTAGCCCATTCCCCATTCAACTCTTCTATTTGGCCTATGCAGAAGACAGATGGCTCTTGGAGAATGATGGTGAATTAACATAAGCTTAATTGCATAGTGACTCGAATTGCAGTTGCTGTACCAGATGGGGTTTCATTGCTTGAGCAAATAAACATATCCCTTGGTATCTGGTGTGCAGTCATTGATGTAGCAAATGACATTTTCTCCATACCTATCCATAAGGCCACCAGAAACAGTTTGCTTTAGCTGGCAAGGCCACAGTACACCTTCAGTGTCCTAGCACATAATTTTATCAACTCTTCAGCCCTTTGCCATCATCTTGCTTACAGGATTCTTGATCACTTTCTCCTTTCATAACATGTCCCCCTGGTTCACTGCATTGATTATATTATGCTGACTGGACTTAATGAGCAAGAAGTAACAACTACTCTAGACTTATTAGTAAGACATTGGCATGTCACAGGATAGTAAATAAATCTAACTAAAATTTAGAGGACTTCTGACTCAGTGAAATTTTCAGGACTGCAGTGGTGTGTGGCATATTGAGATATTGCATCTATTGTGGAGGATAAGTTGTTGCACCTAGCTTCATCCACAACCAAGAAAAAGACACAAGGCATAGTGAGCCTCTTTGGATTTGAAGAGGAACGTAATTCTCATTTGGGAGTGTTACTCCAGACCATTTACCAAGTCACCCAAGAAGCTGCTAAATTTGAGTGGGGTCTAGAACAAGAAAAATGTCTTCAATAGGTTTGTGTTTCTATGCAACCTGCTCTGCCACTTTAGCCATATGATTCAGTAGATGCAATGGTACATGAAGTGTCAGCTGAAGACAGGGATTGGATAGGTGAATAAAAGTACAGGCTTTTACGATTTTGGAGCAAAGCCCTGTTATCTTCCACAGGTAACTACTCTCCCTTTGAGGAAGCTCTCTTGGCTTTCTAATGAACCTTACTATAGACTCATACTTATGGGCCACCAAGTTACTGTGTGACCTGAGTTACTTATCATGAACTGAGTGTTACCTGACCCACTAAGCCACAGAATGGGACATGCACAGCAATACTCACTATGAAATAGAAGTAATATAGATATGATAAGTCTTGAACAGGCCTTAAAGTAGTACACGCAAGTTAAATGAATTGGTGGCCCAAATGGCCATAACCCCTACTACTGCTACACTGCCTTTTCTCTCCCAGCCTGGAACTTTAACTTCATGAAGAGTCCCCAGAAATCAATTAACATAGGAAGAGAATATCAGGCCTGGTTTATAATTAGTTCTGTGTAATATACAGGCACCATTCAAAAGTGGACACCTGAAGTACTGCAGCACCTTTCTGGGACATTCCTGAAGTACAGATGTAAACATAAATTTGCTCAGTAGGCAGAACTTTCAGCAGTTCAGAGCTGGTTTTGCATTTCCTTGGAAGGAGAAATGGCCAGATGTGTGATTATATATCAATTTATGTGATGTAGTCAATGGTTTGGCAAGATGGTCAGGGACTTAAGAGGAACATGATTTAAAAATTATTCCAAAGTCCTTTGGAAGAAGCAGCAGGCAGCAGCCTACATCATGAACCAGGTGGAAAACTTCCCACAGGAAACAGTGAACTTATTCACACACCCAGAATATTACTATAACAACAAGCATCTGAGAAAGCCATCACATAAAGATTCTTTGTAACCAAGGAACTCGTACACAGCCTTCACCACTGAAAGCACTCAAAGCCAAATGTAGGTGACAATAAACTATAAACATTAAGACCACATTCTCAAAGGGAAAAATAATTAAAAAATAAAATCCAATCAAATAAAAAATAACTTCAAAAATAATTAGAAGAAATAGTACACACAAATGAAAAGGAACCAGGAAAGTAATTCTGGCAATATAAATAAAATAGGATCCTACAACACCCCTGAAAGATCACACTACTCTCCATCAGTGGATCCAAACCAAGATGAAATATTTAAAATGCCAGATAAAGAATTCAAAAGATTAATTATTAAGTTACTCAACAAGATCCAAAAGAAAGATAGAAAAAACAATATAAAGAAATTTTAAAAAGTATATATATGGAAGTTTTTCTGAAGGGTTAGATATTTTAAAGAAAAACCTATCAGAACTTCTGCAATTTAAAGACACATTTAAGGCAGTACAAATTGCAGTGGAAAGTTTTAACAATAGACTAGGCTGAGGAGAAGAAAGAATTTCAGAGCTCTAAGACAAGGCTTTCAAATTAACCCAATCAATCAGACAAAAATAAAAAATAAAGGAAATAAACATAGTGTCCAAGAAATATGGGATCATGTAAAATGGCCAAATCTAAGAATCATAGGTGTTTCTATGGGAGAAGAAACAGCAAAAAGTTTGCAAAACCTGCGAGGGAATAATTGAGGAAAACTTCCCTGGTCTTGCTAGAGATTTAGATATCCAAATTCAAGAAGCTAAATGCCTCCTGGGAGATTCATTGCAAAAAGGGCATCACCGAGACACAATCATCAGGCTATCTAAAGTCAATGTGAAGGAAAGAATTCTAACAGTGAGACAAAAACATCAAGTAACCTATAAAGAAAAACCTATCAGACCAACACCATACTTCTCAACAGAAATCTTACAAGTGAGAAGAAATTGGGATCCTATTTTTAGTCTTTTTAAAAAGAATAACCGTAAACCAAGAATTTGGTATCTAGCAAAACTAGGTTTCATAAATGAAGGAGAAGTAAAGTCTTTCTCAGGAAAGCAAAAACTGGTATTTGTCAATATTAGGCCAGCCTTACAAGAAATGCTAAAACAAACAAAAGCTTAAAACTGAAACAAAGGCCGGGCGCGGTGGCTCAAGCCTGTAATCCCAGCACTTTGGGAGGCCGAGACGGGCGGATCACGAGGTCAGGAGATCGAGACCATCCTGGCTAACATGGTGAAACCCCGTCTCTACTAAAAATACAAAAAACTAGCGGGGCGTGGTGGCGGGCGCCTGTAGTCCCAGCTACTCGGAGGCTGAGGCAGGAGAATGGCGTGAACCCGGGAGGTGGAGCTTGCAGTGAGCCGAGAACGCACCACTGCACTACAGCCTGGGTGACACAGCGCGAGACTCCGTCTCAAAAAAAAAAAAAAAAAAAAAAACTGAAACAAAAGGTTGATATGCACAGAATAGGTACACTTGAAAGCATAAAATTCATAGGGCTTATAAAACAGTAACACAATGAAGAAAACAAAGTCACTAGATAGCAGCATAATGACTGGAACAGTACCTCATATCTCAATATTAACATTGTAACTGATAAAAATGTCCCACTTAAAAGATATGGGTTAGCAGAATGGATAAAAAATTACAAACCAAATATTTGTTGTCTTCAGTAGACATGCCTAACATAGTTTTATAGATTCAAGGTAAAGGGGTAAAGAAAAGATATTTCATTCAAAAGGAAAGCAAATGTGAGCATGAGTAACCATTCTTACATTAGATAAACATACTTTAAAGCAACAACCTTAAAAAAATGAAGAAGGTTGTTGTATAATGATGAGTATCAATTCAACAAAAAGATATAACAATCCTAAATATATATGCACCTATCCCTGAAGCTCCCAGATGTATAAAGCAATTACTACTAGACTTAGAACAGAGATAGACAACAACACAGTAAAAATGAGGAACCTCAGCACTCCGCTGATAGCACTAAACAAGTTATTAAGGCAGAAAATCAACAAAGAAACATTAGATTTAAACTGCACTCTGAAACAAATGGACCTAACAGATATTTATAGAATATTTTAACCAAGAAAAGCAGAATATACTTTCTTATCATCAGCACCTGGAACATTCTCCGAGATAGACTATATAATAGTCCAGAAAACAAGTCTCAATAGATGTTTAAAAATCAAAATCATATCAAATATCTCCTTGGACTACTATGGAATTAAAACAGAAATCAACTACAAAAGGAACCCTTAAAGCTATACAAATACATGGAAATGAAACAATCTGCTCCTGAATGATTTTTGGGTCAACAATGAAATCGAAATGAAAATTTAAAATTTTTTTGAAATGGTCAACAATGACACAAGTTATTGATACCTTTGAGTTACAGCAAAAGCAGTGCTAAGAGAAAAGTTTATAGCATTAAACACCAAAAAGTCTGAAAGATCACAAATTAACAAACTGAGACCACAAATCAAGGAAGTAGAGAAACAAGAGCCAATCAAACACAAAGCTAGAAGAAGGAAAGAAATATCAAAGATCAGAGCAGAACTAAATAAATCTGAAACAACAAAACTGCAAAAGATCAATGAAACAAGAAGGTGCATCTTTGAAAAGAAACAAAATTGATAAATCACTAGCTAGATCAACCAAGAAAAGAAGAAAGATTAAATGACCTTAATTAGAAATAAAAATGGAGGCATTACAACTGACACCACAAAAATACAGAAGATTATTCAAGAGTACTATAAACACTTCTGTGCACACAAACTAGAAAATTTAGAAGAAATGGATAAAATTACTGGAAACACACAACCCTAGCTTGAATCAGGAAGCAATATAAATCCGAAACAGACCAATAACAACTGGTTAAATTAAATCATGAATTTAAAAAATTGCCAACACAAAAAGCCCAGGGTCAGATGGAGTCACAGTCAAATTCTTCCAGAGATTCCCGAGGAATTGGTACCAATCTACTGAAACTATTTCAACAAAGGCACTATCACCGAATCCAGAAACAACAGAAAAACAAACAAACAAACAAAGAAAAGAAAAAAGCTCATGAACATAGATGCAAAAAATCATCACAAAATGCAAGGAAACCAAATCTAACAACTCAGAAAAACAAATTCACCATAATTAATTGAATTTCATCCCAGGGATGAAGGGATAGTTCAACATATACAAGTCAATAAATGTGATACATCACATAAGCAGAATTTATAATAAAAACAAGACTGGGTATAGTGGCTCACTCCTGTAATCCCAGCACGTTGGGAGGCTGAGGCGGGCGGATCACAAGATCAGAAGATAGAAACCATCCTGGCTAACACAGTGAAATCCCTTCTCTATTAAAAATACAAAAAAGTAGCCGGGCATGGTGGCGGGCGCCTGTAATCCAAGCTACTCGAGAGGCTGAGGCAGGAGAATTGTGTGAACCCAGGAGGCGGAGCTTGCAGTGAGCCAAAATCGCACCACTGCACTCCAGTCTGGGTGACAGAGCAAGATCTGTCTCATTAAAAAAACAAACAAAAAAAAAAAAAAAAAAAAAAAAAAAAACCACCACGTGACTGTCACATTAAATGCAAAAGCATTTGATAAGATCAAGCATCCCTTTATGATAAAAATTCTCACCAAACTAGGCATAGAAGGAACATATCTCAAAATAATAAAAGCCATATATGAAAAACACATAAGCAACATAATTCTGAAAGGGGAAAAAAATTAAAACATTCCCCCTAAGAACTGGAACAAGACAAAGATGCCCACTTTCACCACTTCTATTCACCACGTTACTGGAAGCCCTAGCCAGAGCAAGCAGGCAAGAGAAAGAAATAAAGATATCTAAATTGTAAAATAGGAAGCAAAAGTATTTCTGTTTGCCAATGATATACTCTTATACCTAGAAAACCCTAAGAACTCTTCCAAAAGACTCCTAGATATGACAAATAGATTCAATAAAGTCTCAGGTTACAAAATTAATGCACACAAATCAATAGCACTGCTATACATTAACAATGACCAAGTTATGAATCAGATCAAGAACTCATTCCCCTTTAAAGTAGCTGCCAAAAAATGATAAAATAATACCTAGAATATACTTAACCAAGGAGGTGAAAGATCTTTACAAGATCTACAAAATACTGCTGAAAGAAATAATGGATGATACAAACAATTGGAAATACATGTTATGCTCATGGATTGGAGGAATCTGTGTCATGAAAATAACCATGGTGCCCAAGGCAATCTACAGATTCAATGCAATTCTTATGAAAATACCAACATTATTTTTCACAAAATTCGAGAAAAACAACTCTAAAATTGATATGGAACCAAAAAGAAGCCCAGATAGCCAAAGCAATCCTAAGCAAAAATAACAAATCTGGAGGCATCATATTACCTGACTTCAAATTATACTACAATGCTATAGTAACCAAAAACATCATGGTACTAATATAAAAACAGATACACAGAACAATGGAACAGAATAGAGAACCCCAAAATAAAGCAAAATATGTCCAACTGATCTTCCACAAAGCATATAAAAATATAAATTGGGGAAAAAACAACCTATTTGATAAATGGTCCTGGGAAAAATGGTTAGCCAGATGTAAAAGGATGAAACTGGATCCCTGCCTTTCGCTATATATCACTATATATGAAAATTAACTGAAGATAGATTAAAGACTTAAAAAATAAAGACCTGAAACCATAAAAATTCTAGAAGAAAATCTAGGAAATACTTTCTGAGTCTTGGCTGAGGCAAATAATTTATGAATAAGACCCCAAAAGTGAATGTAACAAAAACAAAAATAAAAATAAATAAATTGGACCTAGTGAAACTGAAAAGCTTCTGCGCAGTAAAATAAATATTTATCAGAGTAAATAAACAATGTGCAGCATGGGAGAAAATACTTGCAAGTTTTGTATCCAACAAAGGTCTCATATCCAAAAATCTACAAGGAACCCAAATAAACCAGCAAGAAAAAATCCCTGATAAACCCATTAAATAATGTGCAAACAAAATGAATAGACATTTCTCAAAATAGATATTTTTCATATATAAATGACCAACGAACATCTGAAAAAATGTTCAACATCAGTAATCATCAGACAAATGCAAATTAAAACCACAGTGGGATACTACCTTACCCCAGCCAGAATGGCCGTAGACCCTAATTAAAATGTCAATGAACAATAGATTTTGGTGTGGATATGGTTGAAAAGGAACACTTATCCATTGCTGGTAGACGTGTAAACTAGTACAGCCTCCATGGAAAATAGTATAGAGATTTCTCCAAGAACTAAAAGTAGATGTACCATTCGGTCCAGCAATCCTACTGCTAAGCAAAGAATTCACTATATCAAAGGAAAAGAAGTCACCATGTCAAAAAAAAAAAACACCTACATCCATATATTTATTGCAGCACAATTCACAATTGCAAAGATACAGAATTAACCTAAGTGCCCATCAACCCATGACTGGATAAAGAAAATGTGTATGTGTGTGTGTGTGTGTGTGTGTGTGTGTGTGTGTATAAGATATATATGCAAATATATATGTGTGTGTGTATATATGTGTGTATACACATACACATGGAATACTACTCAGTCATAAAAAAAGAATGAATAACATCTTTTGCAGGAATTTGGATGGGACTGGGAAACATTATCCTAAGTGAAGTAACTAAGGAATTGAAAATCAAATACTGCATGTTCTTAGTTATAAGTGGGAGCTAAGTTATGGATTTGCAATGGCGTACATAATGGTATAATGGACATTGGAAACTCAGAATGGGGGAAGTGGGGAGGGTAGTAGGAATGAAAAACTACCTATTGGGTACAACGTATGCTACTTGGGTGCACTAAAATCTCAGACTTCACCCCTATAAAATTCATCCATGTAACCAATAACCTCTTATATCTTTAAAGCTAGTGAAATTAAAAACTTAAACAAATTAGAGACAAAGAAATTTGGGGAAGAGATACACACATAGACTTATCTGAGTGGATGAAGGATGCTAGTGAAGGATAATCCTCTCAGTGAGCAGAGCTTTGAGCAGTACACTTGGTTGTTCACTTTGTTTAGAAAGATAAATGACCTGACACACAAATATATTTTGATTCATGGGCCATGGACAACGGTTGGCTGGATGACAAGGAATTACAAAAAAAAACAGGATTGGAAAAGTGTTGACAAATAAATTTGGAAAAGAGGTATATGATACACCTCTCTGAATAAGCAAAAAGCAAAGATATTTGTGTACATGTGAAGACTTACCAAAGAGTGGACTCAAAAGAGGAAAATTTTAATAATTACATAGACAAAATGACTCATCCTATGGATAACAGTTATCCTCTTTCCCTAGCCACTGCTTTTACCATTCAATGGGCTCATGAACAGTGTCATGGTGAGAGAGACAGAGGATAGGCACAGGCATAGCAACATGAACTTCCACTCATCAAGGCAGATATGGCTATGGCCATCATGGAGTGCACAATCTGCCAGCAGCAGAGAGCAACACTGAGTCCCCAAAATGGCACGATTCTTTGGGATCATCAGCCAGCTACCTGGTGGCAGGTTGATTACATTGAACCACTTCCATCATGAAAGGAGAAACATTTTGTTTTCATTGGAATAGACAGTTACTCTGGATATGTCTTCTCTACATGCAACACTTCAGCCAAAACTACCATCTGTGGACTTACAGAATGCCTGCCTTATCCACTGTCTTAGTATTCCACGCAGCATTGTTTGTAGTAGAGCAGTGGACCCATACGTATTGAATTCACTGTTTTTATCATGTTCCCCAGTATGAGTGGGCATCATCCAATCCTTTGAGATCCTGAATAGAACAGGCTCCTTTATGTCTGCTTTATGTCTGCTTTAGCTAGGCTATCAGTCTTCTCCTGTCCTTGGACTGGAATTCACACAATCTGCTCTCTGTTCTCGGACCTTTGGAGTCAGATTGGAATTACACCATCCTGAAGCAGCTGGCTTGATAGATAGTGGAATGGTCTTGAAGCGCTAGTTAATGACAGCCAGTTGTCAATACGTTGCCAGGCTGGGGAATGATTCTCCTAAGGGCTATATATGCTCCTGTTTTTACCATAGTCAGGATTCACAGGTCCAAGAATCAAGAGGTGGAAATGGTATTAGTAACCCTCACTATTATCCCACTAGTGACACACTAGCAAAATTTTTGCCTCCTGTTTCCACAAGTTTATGCCCTGCTGGCTCAGATGTCTTGGTTATAGAGGGAGAAATGCTTCCACCAGAAGATACAACGTTGTTCCCATTGAACTGGACGTTAAGACTTCCACCCAGCCACTTTGGGCTCCTCATGCCTCTGAAGCAATAGGCAAATTAGGGAGTTAGGATGCTGGCTGTGGTGATTGATCCTGACTCCCAGGAGGAAATTGGACTCCACATTGGAGATAAAGAAGAGTATGTATGTCTGGAGTACAGAAGATCCCTTAGGTTGTCTCTTAGTGTTGTCATGTGCTATGATCAATGTCAATGGAAAACTACAACAACCAATCCAGGAAGGGCTAATAAAAGCTCAGATCCTTTAGGAATGAAGTTTTGTGTTTCCACTCAAGTAAAGAACAGAGACCAGCTGAGTTGCATACTGAGGAAAAAGGAAGTACAGAGTGGGAAATAGAAGAAGACAGTTATAAATGCCAGCCATTTGACCAGTTATGGAAATGAGTACTGTAACTGTCATGTGTAGCACAAGATACATTGACTTTACATCATAATATTTAAGTATTGTTAATTTCATATCCTAATATATAAGTTAAAGGATATAAAGTTGAAGAGTAAACATCATTTGCAAGATAGCTCTATTACATTAGCTGGAATGACCTCAGTACAGTTTTTATTTAGCGGTTAAGCATAATTTAAGCAATGTATAGGTACCAAGTTGACAAGGGGTAGATTTGTGATTGCTAAATTTTATATATCAGCTTGAATGCACTGTGGGGTGCCTATATTAATCATTATTTTTGGTGCATCTGTGAAGATGTTTATGGATAAGATAACCATTTAAAATCAGTGCAGTAAATAAATTAGGTAGCCCTCCCAATGTTTGTGGGCATCATCCAATCTATTAAGAGTTCTAATAGAATGAAGATGCAGTGGAAAGAGGAATTTATACCTTTCCTTCCTGCCTGCCTGTTTGAGCTGGTCTTTTGACTGGAATTCACACCATCAATTCCCTTAGTTCTCAGACCTCTAGACTCAGAATGGAATTACACCATTGGCTTTCCTGGGTTATCAGCTTGCAGACAGCGGATGGCAAGACATCTCAGCCTTCATCGTGAGCCAATTATTCATAATAAATCCCCTGTGTATCCTATTGGCCCTGTTGCTTTGGAGAACCCTTACTAATACAACTAGTTTACTACAATTCGTATATTTATAACCACATATGAAATGTGCCATTTTTTCTGACTGCCTTCAAGATTTTCTTTCTTCTTCTATTGAAGATAATACAGGAAATCATGGATAGAAAAATAAACAAGAAAAATAAACAAAACCCAACCAATTCAGAAAGGAAGAAATAAAATTGTTTCTGTTTGCAGGTGACATAATCTTAGGTACCAAAAACTTGAGAGAATTCACAAAAAATAAAATTGTTAGAACTAATAAATTCAGTAAAAGTGCAGAATAAAAAATCAACATTCAAAAATCAGTTGCAATTCTATAAACTAACAACGCTCCAAAAATGAAATTAAAAATAAATCTTATTTACAATAGCATCAAAAATTTAACCAAAGAAGCAAAGACCTTTACACTGAAAACTATAAAACATAGTTGCAAGAAACTAAAGTAGATAACAGTAAATGGAAAGGCATCCTGTATTTATGGCTTAGAAGGATTAATACTGTTAAAATATCCATACTATGCAAAACAATCTATAGATTCAGTGGAATCCCTGTCAAAGTTCCAATGGCATTTCTCAAAGAAATAAAAAAACTCATTTCTAAAATTCATATAGAACCCCCTAAAACTCATGTAGCCAAGGAAGTCATAAGAAGAACAAAGCAAAAATCATTTCTAAAGTTCATATAGAACCCCCTAAAACTCATGTAGCCAAGGAAGTCATAAGAAGAACAAAGCTAAAGTTATCAAAATTCTTGGTCTCAAACGACATAACAAAAGTACAGTAATCAAAATGGTAAGGTATTGGCATAAAACAGATAAATAGAACAATGTAACAGAATAGAAAGCCCAGAAATTAACCCATACATAATCAACAAATATTTGACAATGCTGCTGAGAATCTCCAATAGGGAAAGGATGGTGTCTCTAGTAAGTTGTGTTGGAAATACTGGATATCCACATGCAAAAATATGAAATTGGATCTCTATCTTGCACCACTCACATTATTAACTCAAATAGGATTAAAAGTTAGAACTGAAACTGTAAAAGTACTTCAAGAAAAGGGGAAAAAACCCTTTGACAATTGGCCATGGTGATTATTATTTTTTTTTTTTATATGACACCAAAAGCACAGACAACAAAAGCAAAAATAAACAAGTGGGACTACATCAAACCAATTACATAACTACACACACAATAAATTATCTTTGTCTCATTTGTCATATAACTTTATCCAGGACATTGTCTCACTTTATCCAAAGATAATATGAAACATCTTTTCATTAATGTATAGATACTTGTTCTAGTTATTCACGACACTTGAGGCATTTTATTTTGCTAGCTTTTAACTTATTTTTGATATGCTAAAATAAAATAGAGCTGTCTTAATACATAATTTAATAACATGATGAACTCTGAAGTGTTCCATAAATAATCTGCTACTAAATATAAAGGAGTGAGTTGTGTTGATGCTAATTTAAATCAATAATTGTTTCACTCTCCCACTTGCATTTCATTGAGCTTTGTTTAGTAAAAAGAAATCGGTGTAGTTAAAGCTCTCTTACTGACATATTGTAAAATATATAATTTTGTTTATCACTCAGGATATATTATCCTTTTAAATGCCTTGAGTGGGGGAGATAAATGGGTAAAGGATTGCTGTGTGCCAACTTCTCTGTCCCCTGAAGGAAGTCCAACATAAACAGATTTACCTCAAACTCATGTTTCTTCCTACAAAGTCATGTTTCTGCCAGAGCCATTATAGAATTATCAAAATTTAAAAATCAGCTCTCTGATATGAAAAATACATCATTTTTAAGTTAAGAATATAAAAAGAGCATTTTTTTAATTTAAGTATATAAAGAGCATTGTTTTTCAAGATAAAATTTGATCACTTATGAGTTACATGATGGTCTCTATACAATGATTTGAAAAACTATTACCACACATAACATGGATGACTCTAATAAACAAGATTCAATAAAATAAATCAGAAACAAAAGAATTCATAAAGTGTGACTCTTTTGAGACAAGTAGAAAAAGTCAGAACTAACCCATAGATACCAGGAAGTTAAAGTGGATGATACTCTGCTTCGTGATTTATTTGCTGATTCTGTCTAAACCATCTATCTATCTATCTATCTATCTATCTATCTATCTATCTATCTATCTATCTATCTATCTATCTATCTAATTACCCACGAATATTTTCTGATATGTACATTTACGATTTGTGCACTTTTGCTGAATGTTATAATTCCTTAAAACAAATTCCAATAGTCTTTCCCAACTCTGTTCAATTTATAATTTTGCCTTCAACAAAATTTTAGTGATTAATTTAGTCTTTTGCTTCTCTAAATTTTATTAACATTTATCAGTTTTGCATACACTAGAAATTTGTTACACAAATAATGTAATTCGGAATTTATATTGAAGTGGATAAAGAATTTGTACCTTTGCTCAAGAAGACAGATTATTCAATTTCAAACTCCTTCTAGAGTTCAATAGGAACTCATCTTTTCTACTTAAATATGATATATTTTGAAATATCTAAACCATTAATAAGGCTTTCAGACTGTGCTTAGGTGGTCATTTTCCTTACTTTATGCCTGGGAAAAATTGTACTATATAAAAGTGCATTTCACTAAGTATTAATATTCTCCATGATCTCAGCATGACAGGCTATTTTTTTGTTCTCTGGGCACTAATGTGATGGATTAGTGTAGTAAATATGAAAGGCCAAGTATTTGATGATCACAGAAACTCAAGGCATAGAATGTCCATTCCTAATTCCAAGCAAAGCTAGGTAAGAGTAGAAAAGGAAGGAGAGCAAATTAATCCATAAAGAAAATAAAATGAGGTTTCATTATTCCTATTGTGGAAGAATGTACCTTTTGGCTCTAGTATCAGAGATGTTAATTATAGTTTTCACAATGGTAAGACATATATTTTTAAAGATCAATTTAAAACTTGAAAAAAGTAGAAATTATTTACCTTGAAATTGTGAGAGAAAAAAATAAAGCTAGTTAACTTATCTTATAAAATTTCAGTGAGCTGAGTACTTCACAAGCTAGTTGATTCTATTATCATGTCGAAACTGTTCTAACACTAGAAAGCGATTCCTCATATTGAGACAAAACACTTCTACCTGACAGAACTCAAAGCAGTAAAGACAAACTTGTGACTCACTTGAATCATCTCTTTTCCAAGGTTTTTGCATGTCCCTTTACTGCTTATTATATAACAGTGTCCTGACCCTTCATCATCCTAGGTTACATGTTTTCTAGATATGTGCTCTGATTTGTGAATACTCCTCCTGAACCAGTGTCCAAAGATAAATTCAAAGGCAGATTCCAAAAAACTTTAGCCCTTTCCATCATCATAGCAGGGGCCCTAGAACATGTTCACTTGTCCTTACGGTTTCATAAAAATTTCAAAACTAATATATTTTAATCTCAAAAGTTGCCAAGGACTGAATGTTTGGGTTTTGCATAATTCTTATGTTAAAATTCTAACCCCCAATATGACAGCATTTGGAGGTGAGGCCTTTGGGCATTAAGTTATGAATGAGATGAGTAGTCTTATTATAAGGGAACCCAAGGAACTCTCTCACCCTTTTTCTGCCAGATAAGGATACAAAGAAAGGACGGTAGTCTGAAACTGGGTGAGAGTTCTCACCAACATCAGACAACATTGGCACCCTGATCCTGGACTTCTGACCTCCAGTACTGTGAAAAATAAATCTCTCTCTCTTTTTTTTTTTTTTTTTTTTTTTTTTTAAATAAGGCACCCAGTCTATGATCCTTTGTTACTGCAGCCCAAACCAAGGCAAGACTGCGGCCACTTTATATTCCAACTTCCCCTTTGTCATAATTGCCCTCGTGTCTGGAAGAACTGGAGGATTCGAGGGTATTTTAGGGATCTAGGCAAAAAGAAATTGAGTTAGTTAAGCGGAATACAGTTATGTGGTTTCTGAGCATTAAAGCCCATTGTAATAGTGACATCTATTTTGGTTGCTCAAAGACCTGCAGTCAGCTGGTCCACTCAGTACTGTGACACAAAGGTAGAGGGAAAGAAATTATATCACCAAATAAATGTATACTTCAGAGCAGCATGGACGTATATAGGTCATGGGGTTTGAGATATACGGATATAAAAGTAGAATGTGGGAAATCCTCCCACATCTTAGCTTTTATATGTGAGGAAAATTTGATACAGATGTCTTCAAATTTGACAACAATTAAAAAAAAATGACTTTCTCAATAACGCGTTGTGGACTAGAGAGCAATTCTTCTAAACTATCAATAATAAAAACAAATTTTGATCAACTTTCCTAGTGAAAAGACTGAAATAGCTATTAACTGTAGAAGGCATAATGTGACAAAATCATTTTCATATGAAGAGGAAATCAGGGTATAAAGCCACAATATATCCGAAAACTGTATCACAGAGGTATATCAGGCAGTTAATTCATTTTAAAAATAATGGTTTTTTTTGTTTTTTGTTTTTTTTCTAGATTTGGTGATGTCTAGTACTTGCAAGTTTCTTTTTTTTTTCTTTTTCTTTTTTTTTTTTCTTTAAGATGGAGTCTTGTTCTGTCGCCCAGGCTAGTGTGCAGTGGTGCGATCTCGGCTCACTCAAGCTCTGCCTCCCGGGTTCAAGCCATTCTCCTGTCTCAACCTCCTGAGTAGCTGGGACTACAGGCGCCCACCACCACGCCCAGCTAATTTTTTTTTTTTTTTTTTTGAGACGGAGTCTCGCTCTGTCACCCAGGCTGGAGTGCAGTGGCCGGATCTCAGCTCACTGCAAGCTCAGCCTCCCGGGTTCCCGCCATTCTCCTGCCTCAGCCTCCCGAGTAGCTGGGACTACAGGCGCCCGCCACCGTGCCCGGCTAATTTTTTGCATTTTTAGTACAGACGGGGTTTCACCGTGTTAGCCAGGATGGTCTCCATCTCCTGACCTCGTGATCCACCTGCTTCGGCCTCCCAAAGTGCTGGGATTACAGGCGTGAGCCACCGCGCCCGGCCAGTTTTTTGTATTTTTAGTAGAGACAGGGTTTCACCATGTTGTCTAGGATGGTCTCAATCTCCTGACCTCGTGATCCACCCTCCTTCGCCTCCCAAAGTGCTAGGATTACAGGCGTGAACCACTGCGCCTGGTCTACTTGTACATTCTTTAATGTGTGATTTGTTGTAATTTTTAAAATTCTAAATAAATATTGTTTTTCTGTATAAAAAAAATTCAATGAGTTGAAAGGAAAGATACACTTTCACAGATCTCAAAAATCTCTGTTTCATTAAACTACCCCAGTATAGGTATTTTTTTTTTCCTATTACTTACAACCCAAAACATTGAGTGCATTTCTAAAAGTGAGAGCTTCTTAGTCTGTTCCTGGGAACAGACTTAGAAATGAGTAAATGTTGATGAGATCTTGGGAAAAATCCTAGGTAATTTGATTATTGCAGAGTGACTTCTGAACAGGAGAATCATGGAGGAAGGATGACAAATTTCATGTGTGAAACAGAGTTTATGATAATACATAAAGACAATTTAAAAACACAGCAATATTTGCAACATTAGCTATTTTATTCCCTTTCCATCACTGAATTATGGTTTTTGTCAAAATATATTTATGGGTTCTAATAATACCTTTGTGCAACATTTATACTTTACAGAACGCTACTGCACACATGACTCAATGTCCTTGCCATTTTTTTTTTTCTCCTAAAATCTCACCCAAATGCTTTGGTCTTTCAGCTTAGATTTAAAAATTATTGACATGCTATTGAATTAAACCTTGTCAAATAGTTGAAAGTGTCATCATTCTTTCAAAGCTTGCAAGAGGGAGACTAATTTTCACTATTCCATCTTCTCTTATTGATGTCCTCATGAAAGTGTTAATTATCAATTTATTGTTTAGCTTTGTTAGGTAACATTAACATAAATTTGTATCAAGGTAAATATTGTTACTAAGAAATGACTGGACCTCAGAGTTTGAAGAAAGGTATTATTAATGAATTGAAGACATGCTACAGTAAACACAGAGGATTGTAGAAAGTGTGACAGAGTGAGAGAAAAAAATATGAATTAGAATTAAAATAACTGAAAAATAGAGAAAATATATATACAGATCTCAAAAATCTGGAGCTAGAAAGAAATTATTCACCTTATAAATATATTCAGGAACTAGAAAGAAATTATTTAGGCAGTTAGTGAGGATAAGAGAGCCCTTGGCAAGGTTTCCCTCTTTATAAAAAGCAGCCCCCAAATCATTTCTTTTCTAACAAACAGCAGCCTGAAAAATCAAGCTGCAGACAGAAAAGCCAGCAGCTGTACCAATAGGAAAAGGCTACCTGGGGGCCAGGCAAGTTCAACATGGAGGCTCCATCTTCCCTTTTCTTTGTCAACCATGTGTACAGTAAACCATGTGCACATGATGCCAGCCAAGTAGAGAAACCATCTGCATAATAAAAGATTAGGGTGGGGTGGCCATCTTCTTTGCATACTGAGCAAATGGCACACCTGGTCTGATCAGTCTCTAGTCCCCTATGTAAATCAGATACCGCCTACTCATGCTCATCTATAAAACCCTGTGCATTTCACCATGTAGCAAGAAGACCCACTTGGGAGCCCCTCTTTCTCTGCAAGAGAGAAAGCTTTTCTCTTTCTTTCACCTATTAGACCTCCGCTTTTAACCTCACGCCTGGTATGTCTGGGTCCTTTACTGAATTATATTTGTAAGGTGAATATTGATAATTTATACTGAAATATGATAATTTGTCTATGGAAATAGAAAAAAAAGTGGTCCTACTCCTCAAGAAATTGATCTCAAATTCTAAGATTTCTTAATATGTCCCTTGATTGCACATACAGATTCAGAGGTTTTGGGTTTTTTTTTTTTTCACTTTTAGCAAATATTCAAATAACTCATACAAATCAAAAATTATTTTAATCATGTTTTTATAAGATGTTAATGTTTTACATGCAAATGCCTATCAGATATGATAATGTTGTAAGTAACTGAAATAATTTCAAAATCTGAACCATAACCAAGAATCCAAGCATAAAAGAAATGAACAATCAGAGTTTTCACAAATGAAATAATAATTGACTTCAATCATTGCCTTTATGTTTTCTTAGTCCCCCCCTTCATAGTTGGTTAGAAACAAACAAGCAACAACAACAGCAACAATAAAAAACAGAGAGCACAAAGAGAAGAAATAAAGATGCTGTCAGAGATGGAACATAGTAACAGTAAAAGAAATGGCAACTAGTAGAGGGGAAAGTAAAAAAAACTCCAACATAGACTCACAACTATTTTTATTCAGTTAATATTAATGAATAAAGTTTCTTTTGGCAGTGCCTTATCAAAAACTATGAGAAATATTCAATACTGAAAAAGGTGGTCATTAATATACACATTATAATTATCTCCATAATAAATATAGTTTAAATTATTTTGTTTATAGAAACTGGAGTCAAGTTCCCTGGAAAATATATTTATGTGGAGCAGGCATCCCCGAGGTACACACATGAATTCATGAGCTGAATCAATCCTTAGTTTCCATATAAGTGCTTGGACATAGTAGTCAAATTAAAAAATATCAGTTCGCTTGGGCTACATTAGTCCAAAACAAAGTAATGTCTTCAAATTCCTATAGCTAACAATAAAATGTGTATTTCTCTCTGCTATGGCAGATCGGTCTTGTATCAATTGTATATTTTCTCTGCTCTGAAACTAAGGGTGACAGCAGGGGGAAATGGGAGATGTGGCAGATGATGAGATAGCTCTTAATGTTTCTAAGTGGCACATGTTACAGGTTCTTTATTACTCACTTTTTATTTCACAAAGCAATTCTGATAACAAAGTCTCAATTCTGTGATCTAAAATATAGACTTCTTCTGTAGCAAGATGTATAAGGGGAGACTGGACATTTTTGAACAATAATATGATTTACCAAAAAGAAGTTTAGATCTTAATTTTCCCTCACTTTTCTAGAGTTATTGCCCAAGAATCTTCAAATGTAGGACATTGTAATTATTAAGTTTACATTTCACTCAACTTTTCTCCATTTTGATGAAAACAAATGAGAGGATCAAGGTGACGTTGATCTACTATGTAGAAAAATCTATTGTTTATATTTATGTTTGATTTGATAACTGCTTTAAATGATTGATTTAGAGCTTACAAAAATAGCATAATTCTTTGCTGGACAAAAGGCAAAAATAATTTAAGGCAAAAGTACCCATCTAGGTATAAAACAAAGTAATCACTTAGGTAGCTAACATTCTTTTAAAATAGAAATGCATTGCTGATATTTCTTTTCATTATTGAAAGAAACTTTTAATTTGAGATAATTGTACATTTTGAGATAATTGTACATTCATATGGAGTTGTTAGAAATAACACAGAGAAATGCTGTGTACCATTTACTCAGTTTTCTCTAATGGTAACATTTTACAGAACTATAGAACTATGTTACAACCAGGTATTGATATTGATACAATCTGCTACTCTTATTCAGATTTTCTGAGGTCACTTTTATTCATTTGTATATGTGTGTATTATATCTATGAAATTGCATCATGTGTAGATTTATGTATTCATCACCCAGTCAGTATAGAGAATAGTTCCATAACCACAGGATCTATTGTGTTGCACTTTTATTACTATAACTATCTCCCTGCCCACCCTCCCAGGTCCTAATCCATGGCAAAACTAATCCATTTCCTATTTTATAATTTTGTCATTTCAATAATTCTATGTAAATGAATTTATATACAATGTTTAATCTTTGGGGATTGATGCATTTTTACTCAGTACTTTTCTCTTGAGATTAACCAAAGTTCTTCTGTGTATTAATCGTTGGTTATTTTTGGTTGCTGAAAAGTACATAATGGTATAAATATGTCATAGGTTATATCACTCATTTAAGGGCAACTAGGTTATTTTCAGGTTTTTGTTATTACAAATTCTGTCATTTTATTATTTGTATTTTATTTGTTTATTCTAATTTTTATTCCTCTATTCCTCATTTCTTTTCTGTGGATTGTGTGACTATTTTTTAGAATTTTATCTTCAATGATTTCTAGTGTTTTTCAGTATACTTTAATTAGTAGTCACTAGTCACAAAATACCTTGTGACTTACCATAATCTACTAGTATCAAGTGAAGTTTGGAAATTTGATTTCATTTAAGCTCGCTCTACCCTACCCTACTTTAACTATTACTGCCTTGAATATCAGATAGCATTATCATTTTTGTTTCAATCATCAAATATAATGTATAAAATTCATGAGGATAAAGATAGTCTATTTTATGTTCCCATCTTTTTGCTCTTATCATTGTTCTTCATTTTGATGTTCCACTATTCTTTTCTAAAACCATTTTATTTGTGTTTGTTGAAATTTGTTTAACCACTCTTTAATGGTAGAGATGCTAGAGGCAAATTATCTTAGTTTCCTCAATCTGAAAATATTTTTCTTTCCCCTCATTCATAAAACATATTTTTACCAGATAAAACATTTTATATTTAAGATCAAATATATTTATTCACAGATATATTTATCTTGCCAGACATATCTGATATGGTTAGGTTTTGTGTCCCAACCCAAATCTCATTTTGAATTGTAATCATAATCCCCATAATCTCCATGTGTCAAGGGAGAGAGCAGGTAGAAGTAATTGAACCATGGGGGTGGTTTCTCCCATGCTATTCTCACGATAGTGAGTTCTTGCGAGAGCTGATGGTTTTAAAAGGGACTCTTTCCCCTTCACTAGGCACTTCTCCTTCCTGCCACCTTGTGAGGAAGGTGCCTTGCTTCCCCCTTCACCTTCCACCATTACTGTAAGTTTCCTAAGGCGTCCCCAGCCATGCTGAACTGTGAGTCAATTAAACTTCTTTCCTTTATAAATCACACAGTCTCAGGTAGTTCTTCACAGCAGTATGAAAATGGACTAATACAATATCTTTGACAGATATGTACATAAATATTTTCTTTCAGCACTTGAAAAGTGATGTGCCACTTTCTTCCGCTTCCTGTGATTTCAGATTAGAAATCTGCTGTAATTCAAATTGGCATTCCCCTGTTGGCAATGTGTCATTTATCTCTTGCTACTTTTAAGTTGTTTTGCTTTGTCTTTAGTTTTGAGAAGATTGATTATTATGTATATTGACATAGATTTCTTTGGGTTTACCTTATTTGGGATTATTTAGCTTCTTGAATAGCCTCACCAGTTTCAGGAAAAATTCAGCTAGTATTTATTTGGATACTCTATTTACCCTACTGTTTTTCTCTTCTTATTTCAGGACTCTGATAGAATGAATACTGGACATATATCTCTTTCCAATGCACATATAAGTGTACATGTGTATTTTGTAGATAAATAGATGTTTTCTTTCAGCACTTGAAAGATGTTCCACTTTCTTCTGTATCCTGTGATTTCAGATTAAAAATCAGTGGTAATTCAAATTGGCATTCCCATATTGGCAATGTGTGATTTATTGCTTGCTACTGTAAAGTTGTTACCAAACTTAAAAGTAGCACAGGTTCCTGACTGAGTCAATTATATTAACTTGTCCTCAATGCCACTGAGTCTATCACCTGTTTTCTCCAGTCTACTATTGGGTCCATCCATCAAGTTTTTATTTTGGTCATTATATTTTTCAGTGTTATAATTCCATTTGGTTTATTCTTAAAACAATTATTTGCCAAGATTTCTAATTCTTTATTTGTTTCAAATGAATATAAAATTGTTTCTTGAAGCATTTTTATGATGACTGCTTTAAAATACTTGTCAGCATATCCTGACATATAAAATATTTTTGTATTGGCATCAGTTGATTGCCTTTGCTCATTCAGTTTGTGCTTTGTCTGGTTCTTGATGTCATGAGCTGTTTTTAGAATTTTTATAAATAATTAATCTTTCTGGAAAATATTTGTTTTTGATATCACGGTTTTATACAGATCTTTGGGCTTATAGTACAGGCACTTGGATGTATAGGAAATAATTTAAGTGGAAGCAAGTGGTGCTTTTGCACCCATCACCTCATCACCCCTACAACTCTGAACCCCAGTGAGCTCTGCATGCAAAATCAGTTTCAGATGTCAAACTTTTTGTGGGAATTTCTGAGAAAGGACTGGTTTCTGCTCTTGTTAGTATAGTGGAGAAACAAATACAATTTTACCAATTATAGAATCTGTTGAAACTGAAAATTATGGAGGAAGAAAATAAAAAGAAATTAAAGAGATTTCTGCTTGAAGTAATTGTAGAATAGTTTGTTTCAGGCTAAATTCTCACTGAAAATGACTATGGAAGGTGGAAAATTTGAAAAAAAAAAAGAATTCAAGACACTGGAGAGTTTCAAAAACATGAAAGAGATATCAAAGATATCATATTTAAAAAGATAAAGCAAATGCAGAGAATTGACTCCTACATTTGGTTCTGATGTCTCTAGATATGTGCTGATTCAAATAACCAAATAATAATTGCCAATGAAGAGAAAACAAACAACAACCCACTGCAATAAATAAAGTGATGGAAATCAAAGTGATAACATCGCCCATTGCTGTGACTTGAGTCCAACTGACAGCAACCACAATGGCAACTTGTGCAGGCAGGTGGCATGACCCTTCTTAGTTGTTCTCACAGCATAGTCTTAAGAAATTGAAGACTTACTCTTAATACGAAAGATAACAGTAGCCTCTGGTATCAGAAACTGATCCGATGCTTCCACCTAAATGTCAGTGTCATTCATTATAAGCTGACCATTTTGTTCGCTATTTGGACATAAACCATCTTGCAGAACACTAAGATTGGATAAGGATATTCTGAAACTTTGATAAACAGAGAAAAAACAAAGCTATTTCACAAAGTCTCCTCTCTTGGCTAAAATGAGTGATTTTGAATTCTGCAACAAATACAGTTTTGTCTTCTTTCCAGGCTTCCTTCCTTATAAGGTAGATTCGTTGAGATACTGAATGATAGAATTGCCCCTAATTAATGTCAGCATTCAATTTAGAGCAAATCCCTGCTTCCTTAGACACTCCCACAAATTACCTAACCAAAGTGCAAATACTATAGAAGTTTTACTCTAATAACTTTTACTGAGAAGCACATCTTCCCCAGGCTATATATTGTCCCTCACTGCAACAAGTAATACTTGTTAACTTCAAGGTGTGTTCCTGATGAATTTTTGCTGAAAGTGCTATTTTCTTGATAGTTTATTGACTAATTTTATTATATTCAGTTTTGGTGAGATTTTCGGTTAATTTTCTTTCTATGTTTGGCATCCTGGGTAGGAGAAATGACCTATAAAGTTAATGTTGCCTATAAAGTGTGAACAGTAGGAGGAGAATTTTTTGTGTTGGTAAGCTCTACTTGTTTACATGACTCAACTGCATACATGGAAAATTTTCTTAAAATTGGCTTTGAGTTAATGATATTTAAACGTAAAACCTTTTAAAATTCACTTGTAGTTGTACTTCAAAAGCTCTGGTGGTTTTCATGTTACTTTTCATCCAATGATTTAAAAACTCATATTCAGGTGACTTGGTAATCTTAGAATATAACAACAGAAAGCTTATTCTATGCAAGTCATAGGCTGGACATTTTGTCTTCCAACATAGAGAGAATCAAGGGGCATTACAAGTTTTATGTTCATGGACACTGAAATCATCCTTAGTCATTCAGGAAAAACCTAATCAAATTAAAATGGAAATAGTCCTATTTTAAAGTATTTGATGAACAATCTTTGCAGGGATGCTGTGAAAGATAGCCAGACAACTTAGAGACAAGTTAGTTCTTAGATCACGAGATAAAGTGGTACTGCAAGAACAGACAAGCACTCTATCATAGGAATTCTAAGAAAGGACAGTGGGTATGGTTAATTAGTTCCATAGTTAGTTCCATTGTCATAAACTACATAATATCACCCTCTTGAAAATACTCATTCTAGCTTATAATAAATGGCAAAATCTCATTGAGACTAATTAGATTGAACAAAATGAACTCAAGTAGGAGGTCAGTTTAAGGGATAATTTTTCTTAAAAATAACAGACACAACAAAGTTTCATATTTGCAATTCAATTTTACTTGGGAGAATAAAACTTCAAAATATGAAGGCTTAGCAAAATACACTTCAATAAGAGTCAATGAAAACCAATGATAAATGAAGTTATAAATGCATGAATCTGTTTGGAAAGGACAAAATAGTGTGCTTGGTGTCAAACTTAGAAGTACATTTAAGATGAATGTCACTCCCTAGAGTTCCATTCACCAAAAATGCTTTTTTAATTCAAAAATGATGTTAAGTGTGATTGGTTTAATTTTTTAATTACATTAAATTTAAATATAAAATGCAACAGAATATTAAATTCACATTCAATTTGTCTTGATGCCTTCTTTCAAATTCTCATTTTTCTTTCAATATAAACTTTAGTCAGATACAATAAAAATAATTTGTTGTCAAATACAAAGAGTATACACTGAAAGAATGTCTTTAATTTTGTCATATATATTTAATTTTATGTGTTTGTTTGAATATATATGTATGCTTACAAAGAAAAAAGAGACTCTAAATGTAGGTTCTGATATTACTTTATATATTTTTAAAAAATATATTTGGAGTATTTTGTGAGATTTAAAAGAATAGTGTGAAATAAGAAAAAATATAGTCAGGGAGAAATTTTATAATTAAAAACTCTTCCACTTGAAATATGTTAATAAAGTGAGTATATCAAAATATTTTAAAGCAATTGCCACATAAATATGAAAAGAAAAAACATGTAATAACACTGTTTAGGCAACTTCAAATATTAAAACTGTTTTTTCCTGAGACCAGTCATTCTTTTTACAAAGTATGCCCTAACTAATGCATTATTTCATAATGTTGCTTTATGTTTACAGGACATAAATGCTTTTATCCTATATGTAGATGGGCAAATGAATATGTAAAGTTAGTGTTTGGTGAGTTTTTTATGTTATTAATTTGTAACTGGTAATTATTCCTATAAATTTCTTATCGTATGTTTCCTTAGTCAATTATTTAATGTCAATTTCTTGTAGAATATGTAGTTGATGCCGCTAGGGTATCACCATTTTTATAAAGAAAATGATATTTTTTTGTGGTAAATATTACCTTTTCCCAAGTTCTAATTTCTAAGATTCATGAATATGAAAAGCACAGAGCAATCAACATAAACAACAATTAATCTGTAGGAAATACACTCAAGACGTAATTTGTTTATATATGTCAATAATGTGTATAATACTAAAGTAATATGTAGTATTTAATCCTTATATTATTTTTACAAAACTAACTCATTAGAAGTACTAATGTGAATATTGGATTTTATACATATTGAAGTAATAACAGATATTGAATATATAATCTCTTTTATTACTAGAGGAGAAGAATCTTGAGATATTAACAGTATACTACATAGAAATTATGCAATATATCATAAGGTTTTGCTTGAATTATATTTAAACATTTCAAAAAGTGCATAAATAAGGATAAAAATGGTTTATCGTGAATTTCATATATATTTCATCTACATTAGTGGAAAATATGCAAGCTAATAAGACTTCAAGATTTATCTCCCTCTCTAACAATCCTATTTCAAACATCACATAGCTATATTCACTATGTCTGATCTTATCATATGTTTTCTACTTCCCTTTTGTTTGTTTCTACTCAATTATTTATATATTTGCACTTAAATAATGTTATTTTCCTTCAGGGAGAAAATTAGATTGCTCCTCAAATATCATTGCTTTAAATCTGTGTTTATAAGTTCATAGGCACTTTGTAAAATTAATCACTTATCCATTAAAATCAATTGTTTTGAAATAACAAATAACATAATAAATATTTTTGTATTGTATCAAGTACATATTATACATTTATTAAAACAAAAGCTAGAAAGAGGCAATTTAACGTGTGAACCTATAATTTAAGTAATTGAAATTTTTGTTGATATACTAATGGAAAGAATTGTCTGTTACTTAAGTAGCTTTAAAATGGCAAAATGCCATATGTCATTTTGAAAGTCATACACTGGATAGATTAGCAACACAGTTTGAAACATTATCCCCTACAGGGGAATCTATTCACTCAATAGATTATAACAAGTGACAACTGCATCAAGTTGCCATTGCACAGCATAGTAAGCTAAGAAAAACCCCAAAACCTATCAGTTTGTTAGGTTATTCTCTCATGTTAGATTTTGGACACTATCAGAATCAATTTTATTTTTATATTGAGACTTTAAAAGTTTTATTTATTTTTGTTGGCATATAATGGATGTACATTCTTTGGGGAAACATGTAGTTTGTTATATTTACATAATTAAATCAGGGTAATTGAGTTGCCCATAACTTGAAATATTTTTCTTTATGCTAGGAATATTCAAATTATTCTCTTCTAGCTATTTTGAAATGTACAATCGATTAATGTTAACTATAGTCACCTTACTCGTATTATTGAACACCAGGTCTTCTTTATTCTATGTAAGTGTATATTTGTTTTTTGTTTGTTTGTTTGTTTGAGACAGAGTTTCGCTCTTACTGCCTAGGCTGGAGTGCAATGGCAGGATCTTGGCTCACGGCACCCTCCGCCTCCCGGTTCAAGCAATTCTCCTGCCTCAGCCTCCCGAGTAGCTGGGATTGCATGCATGTGCCATCACACCTGGCTAATTTTGTATTTTTAGTAGAGTTGGAGTTTCTGCATGTTGGTCAGGCTGGTCTCGAACTTCTGACCTCAGGTGATCCTCCTGCCTCAGCCTCCCAAAGTGCTCTAAGTGTATATTTGTACATATTAATCAACTTTTTTTTATTCCCCACTCCTCCCTGCCCTTACTGGCCTTTGGGAACCAATCTACTTTCAACCAATCTACTCTCTATGTTCATGAGATCTACCTTTTTAGCTCCCACATATGAGTGATGAAATGATATTTTTCCTGTGCTTGGCTTACTTCACTTAATATAATGACCTCCAGTTCCATCCATGTTGCTGTTAATGACAGAATTTCATTATTTTTTCCTTATGGCAGAATAGTGCTTCATTGTGTATATATACCACATTTTCTTCATCCATTTATGCATGGATGGGCACTTATGTTGATTCCATGTTTTGGCTATTGTGCATAGTGCTTCAATACATATGGGAGTGCAGATATCTCTTTGATAATATTGATTTCCTTTCTTTTGGATTTATACCTAACAGTGGAATTGCTGAGAAATATGGTAATTCTATGTTTAGTTTTTTGAGGAATCTTCATAGTTTCCCATAATGGTTGTACTAATTTACATTCCCACCTAAAGTATATAAAGAGTTCCCCTTTCTCCACATCCTCATCAGCATTTGCTCTTTTTGATGATAGTCATTATAACTAGGTGGAGATGATAGTTCATTGTGGTTTTCATTTGCACTTCCCTAATGATTATTGATGCTGAGCGTTTTTCATATACCTGTTTGCCATTTGCATTGTCTTCTTTTGAGAAATGTCTATTCAGACCTTTTGTCAATTTTTTAATTGAATTATTTGGGTTTTTGTTATTTAATTGTTTGATAATCTTATATATTGTTATAATCCTTTATCAGATGGATAGTTTGCATATTTTCTTTTTAATTCTGTGGGTTGTTTCTTTACTCTGTTGATTGTTTCCTTTGCTATGCAGAAGCTTTTTGCTTGGTGTAATTCTGTTTTTCCGTTTTTGGTTTTGTTGTCTGTCCTTTTCAGATCTTACACAGAAATTCTTTGCCCAGACCCAATGTCCTGGGATGTTCTTTCAATATGTCCTTCTAGTAGTTTCATAGCTTTGGTCTTGGATTAAAATCTTTAATCTATTTCAATTTGGCTTTTGTAAATGGTGAGAGATATGGATCTACTTTCATTCTTCTGTATATGGTTATACAGTCTTCCCAGCACCAGTTATGGAAGAAACTACTCTTTCCCTATTGTACATTTTTGGTGTCTTTGTTTAAAATGAGTTCGCTGTAAATGTACAGATTTATATTTCGGTTCTCTACTTCGTTCCATTGGTCTATGTGTCAATTTTTTTGTCATTTCCATGCTAATTTGGTTACTATAGTTTCATATGTGAAGTATGCTGCCTCTAGCTTTGTTCTTTTTGCTCAGGAAAGCTTTTATCTGGGGTATTTTGCAGTTCCATAAAAATTTTAGGATTTTTTTTTTTTTTTGAGATGAGTCTTGTTCTGTCACCCAGGCTGGAGTGCAGTGGCACGATGTCAGCTCACTGCAACCTCCACCTCCCAGGTTCAAGCGATTGTCCTGCCTCAACCTCCCAAGTAGCTGGGACTACACGTGCGTGCCACCACGCCGGGCTAACTTTTGCATTTTTAGTAGAGACGGGGTTTCCCTATGTCAGCCAGGCTGGTCTCAAACTCCTGACCTCATGATTCGCATGCCTCAGCCTCCCAACATAGGGGATATTTTTCTTTATTTCTATGAAGAATGCTATTGGTATTTTGATAAGGAGTGCAGTGAATCCATAAAATGCTTTAGGTAGTATTGTCATGTTAGCAATATTAATTCTTCTAATGCATGATCATGGAATATTTTTCCATTTATTGCATCTTTTTCAATTCCTTTCATCAGTTTTTTATAGTTTTCCTTGTGTAGATAGATATTCCACATCTTTGACTAAATCAATTCCTGGGTATTTTATATTCTATGTAGGTATTGTAAATGAGATTACTTTCTTGATTTTGTTTTCAGTATGTTTACTGTTGGCATACGAAAATGTTACTGGTTTTGTATGTTGATTTTTGTATCCTGAAGTTTTACTGAATTCATTTATCAGTTCTAACAGTTTTTTTGGTGAAGTCTTTAGGTTTCTCCACATATAAGATCATGTCATCTGTATACAAGGCTAATTTGACTTCTTCCTTTCCAGTTGAATGCCCTACTTTTCTTCCTCTTACTTAACCGCTTTGGCCAGGACTTCCAGTATTACATTGAATAAAAGGCTCAAATTTAAAAGTACTACTTCTCAATTCTAGTTGACCGATCAAATCACATAGAAAATTTCATGAAATTCTGATGCCCTTTCTCCTTCTTCATTGTTTCTGATAAAAATGCTGTATGATGGGCTCTAGGCAAGGATTTTTTTTTTAATTTACCATTACTAGTATAATGCATAGCCAGAGTTGAGCACAATTGACTTAAAATCAGCTATATAATTAAACATATTTTAGTTGATATAATTATAAATTATTATTCTTAGAACCCACCACATATTACTAATTATGACCTGTTATGAAATCAGTATAGCACTATGGTTTCGGTAGAAGGCAAGAGGGTTCAACTTTATGTAACAAATAAGTCAGTGTGAATTTCAAAGAAAGTTGAGAATTTTTGATGTTTAAAAAGTATAATTCTTTTTAAGGGCACAAATGTCCATTTTATCAATGAAATACTCTGTGGAGTGCTATATGAAAAAATAAGGTCTTAAATAAGACCAATATAAAAACACATGCTCTATTGTTTGATATTGGATTAATTACTTAATTTTTCTGAATCTTGATTTCTTTCTCTATAGATTATAAAAATCTCTTACAGTCATTTTAAAAATTAATTAATTTATGGTAATAAATAAATCATTTAGTAGTTACATAACAAATGCCAGTCTACCCTAGAGTATTTTCATTATTTGTGTGTGCTTTAGAAAAGTAATTATACAACTAAAATTCAGACAGATTAATTCTTGAATAAAATATGTATCAATCTTTTTTGAGATCTACCTTGGAATTCTACACTAATTAACTAATTAATCCAAACTAATTAAACCAATAAAATATGGATTGAAATTTCAAAAGAGTTTTATAAATGGACCAACTCATAAATATTACATCTCAGCCCAAGTCTATCCATGATAACATTAAAAATATTTTAATTAGCTGTCAGATATTCATAAATATATCAGTAATGTAAGATAAATTATATTTCCCATTGTTCAGTACTATTTGATGATAAGCAATATTTCTTTTTCCTTATTAAATGCAATTCAGTTTTTTTGACATTGACCACAAAATAGTATCTCCAATATATGCATATTCACATTATTTTTTTGTGTGCTTTTTATTTTCAGACCCGGAGTTTCTGCCCATGTCCAATACATTCAGGTTTCTTCTGCAAATCTGTACAGTCATAAGTGCTGACTAAAAATTTTGATAAAGGGACATGGGCATATTAATTTCCCAGATATCTAGAATGGCTAGATTATAAAACCCAAAAGGTTATCGATTCTACAAATTGCCTGGCTGGCTTTGTTCAGATGCTCTGCCTACTCCTTTCAACTTTGGATAGGATTCAGGGATGTGGGACATATGGTCACCTAGGAAACAGGGGACTTTTGGAGTAACTCCCTCAACACAGAAATGTGCTGACATATAGCTTTTGTGATATAAACACCAAAATGCCTTGTTCATTCTAACCTCTTGCTCTTGCTGGCTACACTCTCTATGGTTTATGTCTACAAGAACTGCCTTAGCAATTCTTGAATATCATAGTTTCTCTTATTTTTATGTTTTTCTTTTGTGGTGTTACATATAGAGTTCACTCAATAGGGAATGGCTTTTCATTTTATTTGCTCCTAGTTGGCTACTGTTAATTCCTGAAATTCAGCTCTGTTCTGTCTCTTCTAGGAAACCACCCCTACCATCTGCCTGCTGCCTGCATAGAAAACCTGGCCTGTGTATTCTCACAGCATATCACTCTTACTCTATTTGAAGCACTCCTTTCAGTCTGTAGATATTCTTTACTTCCAGATAAAAATCTGGCTTATGGCAGTATCATTCTGTATTTCATAAGCTCATTTATGAAGATTAAACATGTTAATATGCATAAAATATATGTAAAATGTTAATTTTAATATTTTATTTAACATATAATTATGACTCTTTTGAATACATTAGGACTAAAACTGCTGCTTTTTAGCAAAATATTTAAATGTGGCCATATATTTATTAAGATAGCAATCCAAGATCAATATTATCAAAGTAAAATTTTAAAATCTAATTATCTTGAAAGGGCAAAGTAATTAAAAAATAATAAAAATCATAAATCACCAAATAAATATTATATATATATCATTTAAGACACATCAATCAGTAGATACAAAAAGTAACAGCAGAACTGAACAAAAGGAATTCTTCACTTTAGACTGTAATAGACAGTCTAAAAAGATATAATTTATGAGAAATGATGAAAACAAATCTTATAAAGATAAAATTGTTGTGAGATTTCGTGACTATAACCTTCGTGACCTAGAGAGTCATGATTTAATGGAAAGAAAAGTAAATTACATGCATGGTTTATTTAATAAAGTCTGAGAATCAAGACTAAGCTCAATCAAAATAAAGGTTTATTACTCAAGCCAAATTAAATTTGATGTGAATGAGGAATATTTATCAGAATAGTAATACTGATGCTAATTTATCTCTTGCTAGAGAGTACACTAATCATTAGGAAAATCTATACTTATAATTTATACAAAAGAAGAATATTTTGACTTCATGGTAAACCCTACCTGAAACAATTTTTAGGTAAACTGAAAATTGAAAACTTTCTTACTTGCTTTATAAAATTATTGTTCTGTGACATTGTTTGTTTGTTACAGGCAGAACATACTAATGAATGCTAATTACATAAACAAGTATACCAACTAGTATTAAACATTTTATGAGTGAAGCAAACATTCAAAAATTTGAAAACATTTAGGTTAATTATATCTTTTCTATAGACACATTTAACTAAGAAAATGGAGCACATACAACTAAAAATCATTTCTTGAGATATATTGCTGCAATTTTTTCACTTTAAACTGTTTTGGCTATATTCAGGCTCAACTGTCCTCAAATATATTCCAGAATAATCAAATTTCCTGATAGTGTTATTTCCGACAAACATTTACTGTGCTACACCCTGAAAGTGAAAACGAAAATGCATGACTATCACACAAGACATAGCGAATTAGTTTATTTTCCTCTCAGCATGAATTGTCAAAAATGAGTCATATTTTTTCTCTGTAATATATCTACTGACAAATATTTATTTAGCTGAGAAATAAATTTTTATGGTGGAGAACCAATGTTATTATCACAGTGGCAACATGCAATACAAACAGAACTCCAACCTTCTTTTGTTCATGATTTATATTCCAAAGATAACTGAAATTGCCCAAAGTATATTGTAAATCAAACTGATTTCGTACTTCTTTCCCAAGCATTTCTGACTTTGTCTTCTGTCTCTTGCATGTTTTTGTTTGTTTTTGCTTGAATAGCTTGTTCACATGGTCAAGGCAGGAGAAACATTCAGATATATGGAAATGTAGATAGGTGACAGTATATTCAGGGTTCTTTATTAGTTTTATAAGCAGTTGTTCTTCCCTGAAATTAAACCTTTTTACCTAGATTATATCCTTTTTATGCAGAAAATGCCTACCTTATCCAGTCTGTGGTCAGCACAGTCTCCCTACTATTTCTTTCCCACAAATTTTCAACCCAGCCTTGGGTCAAAGCAATGTTGGAAAGTGCAGTTTCAGAAGTTTCAACTTATTTTAAAAATGTGCTTCTAACACACACAAACATTCATGAAAATGTATGGGATAAGGGCCTTATGTATTCAAGTTTGTCACTATAGTTGTGTGGAATGGGACAGGAAGCAAGAGGGACAGAGAATGAGTTCCAGTTGGAACACATTGTTTTTTTTTTTTTTTTTTTTTTAACTTTTTTTTTTTTTTTTTTAAAATTTATTTATTGTTATTATACTGTAAGTTGTAGGGTACATGTGCATAACGTGCAGGTTTGTTACATATGTATACTTGTGCCTTGTTGGTGTGCTGCACCCATCAACTCGTCATTTACATCAGGTATAACTCCCAATGCAATCCCTCCCCCCGCCCCCCTCCCCATGATAGGCCCCGGTGTGTGATGTTCCCCTTCCCGAGTCCAAGTGATCTCATTGTTCAGTTCCCACCTATGAGTGAGAACATGCGGTGTTTGGTTTTCTGTTCTTGTGATAGTTTGCTAAGAATGATGGATTCCAGCTGCATCCATGTCCCTACAAAGGACACAAACTCATCCTTTTTTATGGCTGCATAGTATTCCATGGTGTATATATGCCACATTTTCTTAATCCAATCTGTCACTGATGGACATTTGGGTTGATTCCAAGTCTTTGCTATTGTGAATAGTGCTGCAATAAACATACGTGTGCATGTGTCTTTATAGCAGCATAATTTATAATCCTTTGGGTATATACCCAGTAATGGGATGGCTGGGTCATATGGTACATCTAGTTCTAGATCCTTGAGGAATCGCCATACTGTTTTCCATAATGGTTGAACTAGTTTACAATCCCACCAACAGTGTAAAAGTGTTCCTATTTCTCCACATCCTCTCCAGCACCTGTTGTTTCCTGACTTTTTAATGATTGCCATTCTAACTGGTGTGAGATGGTATCTCATTGTGGTTTTGATTTGCATTTCTCTGATGGCCAGTGATGATGAGCATTTTTTCATATGTCTGTTGGCTGTATGAATGTCTTCTTTGGAGAAATGTCTGTTCATATCCTTTGCCCACTTTTTGATGGGGTTGTTTGTTTTTTTCTTGTAAATTCGTTGGAGTTCTTTGTAGGTTCTGGATATTAGCCCTTTGTCAGATGAGTAGATTGCAAAAATTTTCTCCCATTCTGTAGGTTGCCTGTTCACTCTGATGGTAGTTTCTTTTGCTGTGCAGAAGCTCTTTAGTTTAATGAGATCCCATTTGTCAATTTTGGCTTTTGCTGCCGTTGCTTTTGGTGTTTTAGACATGAAGTCTTTGCCCATGCCTATGTCCTGAATGGTACTACCTAGGTTTTCCTCTAGGATTTTTATGGTATTAGGTCTAACATTTAAGTCTCTAATCCATCTTGAATTAATTTTCGTATAAGGAGTAAGGAAAGGATCCAGTTTCAGCTTTCTACTTATGGCTAGCCAATTTTCCCAGCACCATTTATTAAATAGGGAATCCTTTCCCCATTTCTTGTTTCTCTCAGGTTTGTCAAAGATCAGATGGCTGTAGATGTGTGGTATTATTTCTGAGGACTCTGTTCTGTTCCATTGGTCTATATCTCTGTTTTGGTACCAGTACCATGCTGTTTTGGTTACTGTAGCCTTGTAGTATAGTTTGAAGTCAGGTAGCGTGATGCCTCCAGCTTTGTTCTTTTGACTTAGGATTGTCTTGGAGATGCGGGCTCTTTTTTGGTTCCATATGAACTTTAAAGCAGTTTTTTCCAATTCTGTGAAGAAACTCATTGGTAGCTTGATGGGGATGGCATTGAATCTATAAATTACCTTGGGCAGTATGGCCATTTTCACGATATTTATTCTTCCTATCCATGAGCATGGTATGTTCTTCCATTTGTTTGTGTCCTCATTTATTTCACTGAGCAGTGGTTTGTAGTTCTCCTTGAAGAGGTCCTTTACATCCCTTGTAAGTTGGATTCCTAGGTATTTGATTCTCTTTGAAGCAATTGTGAATGGAAGTTCATTCATGATTTGGCTCTCTGTTTGTCTGTTACTAGTGTATAAGAATGCTTGTGATTTTTGCACATTAATTTTGTATCCTGAGACTTTGCTGAAGTTGCTTATCAGCTTAAGGAGATTTTGGGCTGAGACAATGGGGTTTTCTAAATATACGATCATGTCATCTGCAAAGAGGGACAATTTGACTTCTTCTTTTCCTAACTGAATACCCTTGATTTCTTTCTCTTGCCTGATTGCCCTAGCCAGAACTTCCAACACTATGTTGAATAGGAGTGGTGAGAGAGGGCATCCCTGTCTTGTGCCAGTTTTCAAAGGGAATTTTTCCAGTTTTTGCCCATTCAGTATGATATTGGCTGTGGGTTTGTCATAAATAGCTCTTATTATTTTGAGGTACGTTCCATCAATACCGAATTTATTGAGCGTTTTTAGCATGAAGGGCTGTTGAATTTTGTCAAAAGCCTTTTCTGCATCTATTGAGATAATCATGTGGTTCTTGTCTTTGGTTCTGTTTATATGCTGGATTATGTTTATTGATTTGCGAATGTTGAACCAGCCTTGCATCCCAGGGATGAAGCCCACTTGATCATGGTGGATAAGCTTTTTGATGGGAACACATTGTTTTTAAAACACTGATAGAGTACCAATATGAAATGCTCTGAAATTATGTGTCTGAACATCAAGAAAGTGGCCAGAGCTAGGAATAAATATTTGAGAGGTAGCTTTATGAAAATGTAAGAAGGTTTAAGTGCACACACACACACAGCATACAATCAAGGCTCTCTGTGATTTGACCTATGTTGATTTCTCTCTCTGCTCCTCCCCTCCATTTGATCATTTGAACAGTGAACAACTTGTATACCCCAAGTATGCCATATTTCTTCAAGATACTTTCTGGAATGTCCCCATCCTCTCTTTGCCTCCATAATTCCTAGAAAGTTTCTCCTCATTTAAGATCCTGGGGGGAAGTTTATATGTGTAAGATTTCCTATGGCCCTAAAGTAAGAATGATTCACTCTATTCTTTGTTCCTACGCTTAGGTATTTATCACATTCACTGCAGTTATTTGTTTAACACTCAGCTGCTGTTATGCTCTTTTAAGACAAGTTACGTCTTATTTATCCAGAACATAAGCACATTTTAAAAATATTTGCTGAATAAATGAATAAGTCATCAATTTAACAGGTTTTTGACTTACCCACTAGAGCATATTTCCTTTTGCAATAATTCACAAAATTTATCAACTAAACAGGGTACCAGTTATTCCAACGACTCGTATTTGAAAACAGATTTGATTTTATCAAAGTTAGTGTTTAAATTGGGGTAGAAAAATGTCAGAGTAATTAATATAGCTAACATATCTTCAAATTTTTCTCTAAGTGTCCATCAAGACTAACATTTGACATAGCAATGGCCAAGAGATAATGTTTTCATAGATGTACATGATCTGTTACTTCTAAACTTGTCTTTGATGATACTCATGTATGCTTGCATTTAATTGGTACAGATTCATGGAGTTGTTGGGTTTTTTTTATTTTTTGTTTTTGACATTTACTTAGAGTCTATTATATGCCAGGCACTGTGCTGGGTGATTCTGATCCCTATCTGGTGATTTCTAGAGGACACATGAAGAATTAAAATCTCCTTATATTTTAAAAACAACAAACTGAAAATATTTTAAAATCATTTTATGACAAATATAATCTTATAGCTGAAAACATAAATATCAGTAAGCTTAATGGATTATATGCAGCCTTAATATCTTTATTTATTATGAAATTTCCATTCATATTATAAAATATACTTATGTTGTTATTAGGCCACTGTCTAGTTCTTCCACTTAAAGTATGTTAAACAGAAATAAGTATACCAAAAAAAGTGCCCATTGTCTTTGAATAAAACTCTTATTTTCTCTTGAACATGATCTAATTAGAATAAAATGTTTTAGGCCAGGCGTGGTGGCTCATGCCTGTAATCCAAGCACTCTGGGAGACTGAGGCAGGTGGATCACTTCAGGCCAGGAGTTTGAGACCAGTCTGGCCAACATGGCAAAACCTTCTCTCTACTAAAAATACAAAAGTTTGCTGGGCATTGTGGTGCACACCTGTAATCCCAGTTACTTGGGAGACTGGGGAGAATTGCTTGAACTCAGGAGGCAAAGGTTGCAATGAGCCGAGATTTCTCCACTGCCCTCCAGCCTAGCAACAGAGCAAGACTCTGTTTCAAAAAAAAAAAAAGAAAGAAAGAAAGAAAAAGAAAAAAGTGTTTAATAATTAAGAAGTCCATGAAAATAATTCTCATCTAAAGTCTATCTCCCATGTTGTATACACTTGGAAAACATCTAGCGTGTTTAAAGTTGTGTTTGTTTGAATAAACTGCCATCTATTTATATGGGTGTGATTTTCTAATTTAGGTTAATTGAATGATATAGCACAATTCAAGAGATTATGTTTTTGATTATAAACAATTTTGGAAATGGAAGATTATTCCAATGCTTTTATTGTTTAACCTTGGATTTGATTTTGTAGACTGAGACATTGAAGGGTGTATATGACCCCAAAACCCAGTTCAAGAAGATGGCAATGGAACTCAACATTTTCAGGCAATGCAAAATTTATCATTATTTTTCTCCACTCTTTCCAGTCTTGCTGCCAAGAAATTCTAGGGAGTTCATGACCTCAACAGCAAAGGAGCCACAGGAGCCCCAATTCGGAGGAAAGCTAGTCTTCCTCTTAAATTGGTGGAGTGTCATTCCAAGAGTGTGGGGCAACTCCCCTCATCCATTTGCTTTTTTTTCTTACTTTGTTCTCCTGCTGCTTGGCCTAAGATACATGTGCATTTTCTGAATCACAGAAGTAGAACAAGATAACTAAAGCACACATTTTTCTACTCAGAGGGCCAAAAGAAACCAGCAAATATCAGGGAGATTATACAGAGATAAAGAAGATGGGAAAAAACTAACCTCAAAATTTTTCTGTGAGCTCCCTGACTCCCTTCTAAGTGGAACATACTAATCAACATACTAAAGGATTTGAAATCTGTACTAAAAGAGATAAACTTCAGATGCCAATATGATCGTTTTGTTAATTTCCTATTGTGCTTTAATAAAGTACAACAAAGCAGTTTAAAATGACACGAAGTTATTTTCTTATGTTTCTGAAAGTGAGAAGTCATATGAAGCTAAAATAAATGGGATGGCATAGTTGGTTCCCTCTAGAGGACCGGGGTAGATTCAACTTTTGCCTATTCCAACTTCTTGCCACCCTTTCTTGGCATTCTTTGGCATAACATATCACTCCAGTCACTTGCTTTCCTCATTGCAGCTCTTATTGCTGTAGTCCAAATTCCCTCTGCCTCCCACTTGTAAGGAGAGTTGTGGTTGCATTTAGTGTCCACCTGAATAATCAAGATCTCCCTTTCTTGAAGTCTTTAACTTTACCACATCTGCAAGATCCCCTCTGCCATATAGGGTAACATCACAGGTTCTAGGAATTAGGACATGGGTATCTATGAGGGACATTATTCACGCTGGCAAATACACTGAGTTACACACTTGAGGGAGACAAATCCTAGGAGCAGAGAAAATACTTTGAAAATGGAACAAGCATTAGCACCACAGGTCACTGGAAGTGGGTTAGAACTTTTGGCCTTCACCTAATAAAAAATATAAATATCCTCTATAAGGTTTAATTAAGACTCGGATTCCCCTAAAATACATTCAAAATTTCCAGGATAGAATATAAAACTTCTCTGGATAGAAAGAGTCAGGAAATTCTCATGCAAAAAGATAACAAAGCGGGAGATGACATAGATGTTAGAATTATCTGAAAAAGACTTTAAAGTCACGATTATAAAAAGAAGATGCACTTTTGAAATGAATGGAAGATTAAAAACACTTCGCAGTAAAATAAAACAACAGAGAACCAAATAAAAATTTGAGAACTGAAAAATGCAATAATAAGATAAATAACCTCACAAGTCAGGCGCAGTAGCACAATTGAGATATCAAAGGATCAGCACACTTGGCAATTGAACTTGAAAATCAAACAAAGTGAACAAACTGCAGGGTAAAGCATTATTGAGCAAGAAATGATTAGGGTCTCAGGGACATATGGGAAAACAACATAAAATCTAATATTTATGTCATCACAATACTAGAAAAGGAGAAAAACATCAGTGCTGAGAAGTATTTGAAGATGTAATGGCTGAAAACATGGTGAAAGACATAAACCTATAACCACTCAGATATACCCAAATGTGGAACCAACAGAAATCCTAACTGGAATAAATTATTATGTAACCGCTGAACACTAAGACAAGGAAGAGTCTTGAAAATATCTAGAGGAGTTAATACATTATCTGTAGATCAATGGTTTTCAACAAGGGGCAATTGTTCCATCAAGGGCAATGTTTCGACGCATATTTGTTATGACTTGAAGGGGAGAGTGGACAGAGGACAGAGACACCATTTAACATCCTACAATGCACAGAACACCCCCAAACGCCCCCAACCACATATATACAACAAAGAATTATCTTGTCCAAAATGTCAAAAGTGTAAAACTAGGAAATACAAGAACAACAATTTGAATTACTGGATTTTCCATCAGAAACTGGAGGCCAGAAGGAAGCGGTACAATATTAGTAAAGTGTTTTAAGAAACCCTCAATCCAGAATTTTACATCTAATGAAAATAAATTTCATGAATGAAATGAAGACAAAGAAAATGAAGGGGTTGTTTGTTTTGTTTTGTTTTGTTGTCAGTAGATGTGCTTTAATAGCTAAAGAAAGCTTTGTGTATACAATAGAAATGACTCCAGAAGGAAACTTGGAAATTAGGAACCAAGAAAGAACAACCAAAATGATATATATCTGAGTCAATATAATGGATTGTTCTTTCTTAAGATATTTAAAATATGTTTGAGTGTTAAAAGCAAAAAAATTATACTTTAATGGGTTTTAATTGTTTATAGAAATAATACAAAAGATAATATAACATAAACAGTACAAGGTAAGGGGAACTAGATGGTGATTCAGAATTCTACATAAACTATATTTGAAGGGGAAAATACTGACTCTAACTGGAATGTGAAAAGCTAATTATTTGCAGTTTAATCCCTAATGATACAAATTGTAAAACCTATATAAAGAGATACAGTAAAAAACAAAATAGAAAATTAAAATGTAATTCTAAACATTGTTCAAATAACATAAAAAGAAGGAAGTCCGGGCATGGAAGCTCAATCCCAGCACTTTGGGAAGCAGAGGAGGGAGGATTGCTTGAGCCCAGGAGTTTGAGGCCAGCCTGGGAGATATGGTGAGACCTCATCTCAACAAAAAAATTTAAAAATTTTGCTGGACAAGGTGATATGCACCTGTGGTCCCAGCTACCCAGGAAGCTGAGGTAAGAGGATTACTGGAGCCAGGGAGGTTATCACTGTGATGAGTGAACCATGATTGCACAACTGCACTCTAGCCTAGGCAGCAGAGTGAGACCCTGCCTCAAATTAAAAAGAAAAAAAAAAAAGCAGGAAAGAAAGAAGGAGAAAGGAATAGGAAAAAAAGAAAACAAACAGAAACAAATAATAAAATTATAAACCAAACTTAAATCATGTCAATGATTATATTAAATATATATCTTTTAAGCCTATAAATTGAAAGACTTACAATAGATAATCAAATGACATTGTGCCCAAGCACTCACATTTTTTGAGTGCAGCCTGTGTAAACTATGAGTAGATAAGCCTTTTGTAAGATGTAAATTAAAAG
The DNA here is from genome assembly GCF_003255815.1 of Theropithecus gelada. NCBI lineage: Eukaryota > Metazoa > Chordata > Mammalia > Primates > Cercopithecidae > Theropithecus > Theropithecus gelada. Next base: position 861,258 of record NW_020257633.1, read on the forward strand.
TGTGCATAATGAAATGTACTTATAGAAAATTAGATTGTCGGTTGTGACTTGATTGAACTGTATTTTAATGAGAATTTATTATCAAAATGATCTAAAGGATTCTATATAAGTCATGAGATGGCAAAAATATTCTTTTAAGCTCTTAATATGATAATAAAAATGTATCGAGTGCTTATTATACCCAGAGTAATAGAATAACATTAGGCTAGTTATATAGAGGATACAATAGAAGTTTACTTTTGTGAACAATACATAGTCTATAGCACATTGAAGTTTATGTTAAGCTTTACGGTTCATTTAATAGAATTAGAATAAATGTATTCTTTTAAAATCAATATAAAATTTATTGAACATAAACCATTTGGTCAGAAATACAACCACATTAATCTTTGAGGAAAACACTGTGCTTTCCATGGCAATTCACAAATGACCTAGTTTCCAGGAAGGTTTTATTTTCTATTTTTTGGTGAAAAGTGATGCTGCCTGTATGAAAATGTGCCTGGAAGAAATGTTTTTCCCTCAGGTAACTTGATCCAAACACTGCTGTAAATATTTCACAATTATTAGTGAAATCATGAAATGAGAAAACTCAAAACACAAATAGAGATTTTGCCTCAAAACATTGCATTATTTGCTAGTGGATTCAAGCTGGCACTAGTACCAGGACAGCAGGCAATACCCAAAATAGCAACAAGAGGCTCTTAGGCATCAGTTTTCTCCCAAATACTAAACAACTCTCTCTGTGTGTGTTTGTGTGTGTGATACTGTCAGGAGACATGAGGTAAAATATTTCTATGGGAACTGAAAATATTTGTGTGAATCCTTAAAAAATTATATATCAGTTTCATATAATGGAATCAGATGAAGACAATTTTAATTTGGTCAAGTATTTAAGGAAGACACTTAAGGAATTTTTTTCAATGTATTTAAGGGGACTTACTCTTTTTCTTCATTTTTACCTATCTGTAGGGTAATAAGTCTAACAAAAATAGATTATTGAAAGTTAGAAGTTAGAATGAGACCATGGCTCCCCTTCATTTAGCTTAGGATTCTGGAAAGGTCAGAAATTACAAGAGTAGAGATTTCAAATCTTTCAAATGTACTTATGAAATATTTATTTCTTGTCACCCTCCACTATTCCACCTTCAACCCCTCATCCTCTCAACACTACATGCCAGTTTCCACAAAGTCATTGTGGATTGTTATTTCCTGAATTGTGGGGAATATAAATGCAATAGTAAAATATTTTAATGGATGTCAGTAACTTAAATGTGATCTCCTTGTTTCCTACTTGTCCGTGATGATGCTGGGAGTGGAGTCAGTTGTAAAGAGTAAATGCAATGAGTAAAATTGGTCCTTTTTCGATAACTTCTGTATAAAGAAACAAAAAATGGTATCATTCAGGGCCTTGCATGTTGTGATCCATATATACAAATGTATAGATTTAACAGTTTAAGGAAGTGGACTCCTTCATTTTTGCCTTCCTACACACTTAATCTCTCTCCAAGAGTGCAGAATAGTTTTCCTGGAAAGCAAGGGGTTTTATTGCAATTCCAGTATGACCTAGATGTGTCTAGGAAAAAAAAAAAAAAAAAGATTTAGAAAACCACTTATACTATTAATAGAACTGAAAATCTTCCTCAAGGATTAATTCAGTACTCAGGAGTCTAAATTCAGGACTAGTTTAACCTCCAAATAATACATAGGGTGCCCTTGGATAATTAAATTCAAACATCTAAAGCAGATCACTTCTCAAGAGAGGTAAGTTCTGAGGGAATGCTTGAGATAAACTCTTCAGAAATGTTGAGCTCTTTCTGTCTTTAAGAAGTTTGTGGTTGATGTGTTCACCCCAAAAAATCACTGAACCTTAGGCAATTCCACTTTCTTGAGGCAAACATTGGTAATATAAAGCAAACTCAGTAGTAATATAAAATGGGGAAAATAGTAGTTTAGACTAAGTAATATAATGTGAAATGCATTTCAGTATACTATGTAGAGAGACATAGAAGACCATCAGTGTTATAGAAAATAATAATAAAGTAATAGAATTCTAAGTATTCTCTCTATAAGTGTAGCCATACTAATACTGCTTCCTGGCTACTATTTTAATTTTTTTCATGTCAATGCACTTCCTAGGTTCTTATTTGAGTTATCTTCTCAGTTGTTGTAAGTTACTAGTGTAAGTACTATATATAGAGAGAACATAAAACAATTATCTGTTAGTAAAGGAAATATATTAATAAAGATTATATATAATATAGCAGTATATTATAAATTATGTAAAGGGAATATACATTAGTATCATATAATATGTATTATTAATATCTAAATTATATATCATATGTAATATAGATAAAGGAAATCTATAAAGGTATATATATAAAGAGGGTACATTAATAAAGGGGATATTAAATATTAAACATATTCTCTTTATTAACAGAAAATTATTTTATGTTCTAATATGACAATTACTAAAAACAATTTTAAAGTTTTATGCACATGAAAATGCAGTTTTTCAAAATATTTTTGTGCCTAACCCAAGTTTGAAATAAACTGTGTAACCTTACTTTCTGGTTTCTTTTTAACCTTCATTTTAAGTCTATTCGATACATTTTCATTGTTCATTTGTTCCCAATAAAAGCTGGAACAATGATATTGAGCATCTGCCATATATCCATTTCTGTGGCAGATCTAAAGTAAATTTTCTATTGTGATTAAGGTGAATGCAAGTTTTGCATAATCTAAGTTCTCACTTAGCATCTCTTTTCCTCCTATAGCTTGAGGAATTTTGCAGTATCTATTATAATTGATCAATTACTAAAAATGTATGTGATTAGATATCCTGTACTGTAATGGTGCATATAAAAAATAAATCAAGATTTTTGTCAAGTTTCGTGGTAATTCAGAAACTATAAAGAGGCAGATGTGGGGTTTATTCTCTCACTATTCTGGTGAAAATTCCTCTTGGAGTTTAAGAGGCGGAAGCGGCAAAAGAAAGGGGGGACTGGCGGAAGAATGAAAACATGACATTGTGTGGCTGACACATCCTTGTGTTACTGATGAATCTTAAACAATTTTTAAGCAGTATTGTAGTTGATGTCAGATGTTCCTATAGAAACATAGCTGCATGATCTCATTTGAAAGTCGGAGCTAAACATTGAAAACACATGGACATAAGGATGGGAACAATAGACAATGGTGACTACTCAGTGGGAAAAGGAAGGAGGGGAACTAAGTTTGAAAAATTAATTATCGGGTACTATGCTCATTACCTGGGTGAGGGGGTGATGAGATTTTTTTTTTTTTTTTTTTTTTTGAGACAGAGTCTCGCACTGTTGCCAGGGCTCGAGTGCAGTGGCGCGATCTCGGCTCACTGCAGTAACCTCCGCCTCCGAGTTCCAGTGATTCTCCTGCCTCAGCCTCCCAAGTAGCTGGGATTACAGGCGCCCACCACCACGCTAGCTACTTTTTTGTAATTTTAGTAGAGATGGGATTTCACCATGTTGACCAGGCTAGTCTCAAACTCCTGACCTCATGATCCGCACGCCTCATCCTCCCAAAGTGCTGGGATTACAGGCATGAGCCACTACGCCTGGCCGATGAGATCATTCTTACATCAAACCTCAGCAACACATGATTTACCCATGTAACAAACTTGCACATGGATTCCTTGGACCTAAAAACATAAGTTGAAAAAAGAAGGAATTAAATTATGTCATAATCAAAATATATGTAAATTGATAAGTAGAATTTTAACTTTGATGAATGAAAGTCAAATTTTCCCAAACATAATTTATTGTATGTGCCTTTAAGAATTAAACTTGGAAACAGTGACAAAATCATCACTAAAACATTCATTTTAATTTAGAAAAAAGCATTCTTGAGAATAATTTCATAAGATTACATACCTGTTATGTCTGAAATGAAGAATCATGCCAGAAAAGCAAAATGCTAATTTATTATTATCATTAACAGAGTAAGCGCATAAACATAATGGTATTTGTGAAAGAAACTCTTGAATTTCTGGTAATTTTTTTCCTTATAAAAATGGGATAAATATAATTGTTGATTTTATTCATTTAATCCACTTATTGGTCAGTTAGTTAAAAAATTTTTCAGCATCTTCTATGAATTTAACAGTACTCTTGCATTTCTGGTTCTCTTCTCGCTATTCTTTTCAAACCCCATTTAAATTGTAGTCATATGCAGCAGAGTTACTCTAGAAGGACAACTGGAAATTATCCAGTTGAATCATTTGCGTGGTATATCATTCCATACACTAAATGCAGAATGTTGAAAAGCAAAGCAACATGCCATACAGGTCTCTGTTTAATTAATTCATTCTACTAGTATACTATTTATTATGAATTGTCAAATTTTAAGACCTTTAAAATGTTTATTTACATGCAAGGGAAACCCTCTAATGGAACCTAGTAATCATTTCATCTCTCTAAATGAAATTTCATAGAGAACTGAACGTCAAGACACAGAAACTTTCATATGGAATTTAGAAAGACTGAAAAAAGGAAGCAAAGACATATTTTTACGACATAAAACTTTATTTTATTGTGCTTAGTTTTTGTAACACAAGGGGAAGTATTGTCAGCATGCATATCAAAAGGTGAATATTTAACACATATTAAGAAAAGACTCAAAAAGATTTCATCTAGTCCTGCAGGATTGGACTGGGTGCAATTGTTTACTTATTATTGTAGCAACCATGTCATATTCATCTTTGAATCAGAAGGGCTTGCTGACAGTATTTAGCATAATTCAGGTTCTCATGAAGAAGCTATTAAATTTAATTCAGTCATAATTGAAACCAGTTTATGACCACAAACAAGCCTGACTTATAAATATGATCATAATACTCCCTAGAATTGTTATAATTATGAACTTGTTTTTCTGTAGATTTTAAGTATGATTAAAATAAGGTAGGAAAAATAATTCCTAAAATGACTGAAAATAATTGCTTACATAGTACAGAATCTCCTGTAAATCAAGTTCCCATTTATGGCCTCACGGGATAATTGGAGTGAAACAATAATTTAGATTAAAAATAATATAACACAGTGAATACTGGCTAAAATTAGCTTACAATAAAGATAAATAACCATTTAACTACAAAACAAAATTAAAAATAAAGTTAGATGGAAAACAAATATATGAACTACTTAAACTAATATGATTGCTGTGAGTGAAGGCAAAAAGGGAGAAAACATAGCAGGTTATACAATTTCCATTCTATAAGAAAAAGCAGTGCTTCGGTTTTGATAAAAGGCATTTTCCTGAAATTAAGTGTTTAAGAAAGTTAGATTACACAATGGTTACACAAAGTCCTTGAGCAAAATCATGAATATTGCTCTCAGCAATAACTTGATACTACTAGAGAAATATGGTCCTTACCACTGTAGGACAGTCAGTTTTTATTAGCCCTGAAGCCTAGGTAAGAAATTGCATATTAGTGAAGTGAGTATTTATAACTGAGGCCTCATGTATTTTTATATATCCTTTTCATCAATATGTTTGTTCAATAATTATTTGTTGAGTTACTATTCTACGACTGACATGTTAGGCACTAAAATCACCTTAGTTTTATAGTTTAGAGTAAAAAGCTTTTCTGGTCTTAGCAAGGAGAGATAAATTCTCACTAAAGATTTTTACCTGACACTGATTTTTAGCTCTTTTCACCAGTTTTTAAACTCAATGTATTGAAAAAATATTTACCTTCTAATTAACCAAAATAGCACTCAGAAATAGTTGACAAACCCTAGAATCTTGGATGGTTTTTCATTTTTCCTTGTACCATTTCAAGTAATTGGCATTAATACAAATGCTTAGTGCTGAGTACATTGTGCTGCTGGGCAAATTACCAAGTCATGGCTACATATTACGACTTCTAAAAATTGAATTCAAATAGTTATTTCTTTAGGAAATCAACATTGTTTATGGTTATTAAGCTTCTTTTTAGTAGTAAAAATGTCATTTAAGTATACTCTAATGGCTATACACATATGTGTATAATACCTAATACTTGTACATAAGTTGAAGGCTTTCAGGGTGTCAAGGGCACCTACTAGCAGATAAAATAAGGCCAGGCTGTAGAAAAACATACGTCTATCAGAAATAAATCATTATTGTGGGTATTAGCAGTGCTTTCCCCTTGCTGACTGCAGGGCACTAAAGCAAGGTCAGGGCTCCTAAATTATAATAATTGGAGAACAAGGACAATAAAGCCATTTCTTTCTTATGAAAAGCTTAGTTTCACAAAAGCATATTTTTTCAGTCTTCCCAAACAAATAATTCTAGATTTTTCAGGCAATGGCCCCTGAGAAGCATTAATGGAGTCACAAAAGGCAGCTCTATTTAAAAAATGCCAATTGGACTAACAGCTTGTTCTGTGTCATGTGAAGCAGTGCTTTGTGAATTGAATTTTTCTTTTGATACTTTTGAGCTCTGAGTCCATCACTTAAAGAGGATCATCCACCACTTAAACAGATGTAATTTCCATTTTCTGTCTTAGCCTAGAAATCAATTGAAAGTGATGGAACGAACAGGAAATTCTATTTGTGCCTTAAAGAAGCCTCTCATCAGTTTCTAGTTTCGTCAACAATAGAGACAGCCTTCACTATCCTGAGCTTAGCCTACCTCGCCAGTATCTCCGACAAGTCCCAACTCAAATCATTAATTACAGAGTGATCTCTTTGTTGTCCTCCAAATAAGGCAGGTCGCTTCCCATCCTGTATTTTTGCTTATACTATCTCATTTCTCTTGGCTGACATTCAGCCTGTTGAGGCAACCAGATGTAGTCCTTAAGAGCTTCAGCCTGGAACCGGACAGCTTGATTCAAATCCTAGGGCTTCCACTTACTAATTTTTGCCAGTTACTCACTTTGAGTCTCTATTTCCACATCTGCAAAGTGGAGATAATAATATTACCTTTTCAAAAAATTGATGTGAAAATTAATTAATATGTATAAAAATTTTAAAACAAGACCTGGAACAGAGTAAGTGCTATATAGGTGTTTATTCCATTATCTCTTCAAATACTTTTACATCTTTCAAGTGCCAATTTGACTGTATAATCTTAAATTATTATTGTAGTCCTTTCAGATTTTTGACTTCTTCCATATTTCTAAAGTAATTTGAAATACCACATACTTGTATTCAGTGATTTTCTAATTGCGTCATACATTTTATCAATACTTATGCAAGGAAATTATTAGCACTTAAAGTATATAAAATTTATGTTCTCTCTATGCATACTAAAGTGAGTCAATTTCTAGGAAAATACTGACTCTCATTTTTATTAATATATAAAATCCGGTTTATAAAACTGAAGACTATATTCCATTAGTAATGACCAGAAAATATTCAACTTCACTCATTCTCTTATTTTGAAACTGCAATATGCTTTGAAGTCAATTCGGGGAACTTTCATTGCAAACGTTGTATTTTGAATTTAAGAATTCCATTTATTAAAGTTTATAATTTGGGGCTGGTATTCTCCATGGACTCACTCATTATGTACATAATTTTCTTTAAATCAGTGGATATGTTGTTAGTAGCTTTTTAAACATTTTTATGCTAATTTACACTTATTCTGAATCTGCTTTTATTGACTGTTATTATACCTGCATATGGGGCATGTTATTATGCTATTTGGAATCTTAGTGAAACATTAAGAATATTATGTTGTTCTTTAATATACTAATATTTACTCTCTTCATTGAAAGAAAACTGTGACTTTTGGTTTCTTTGAATACAGACAGCTGGTGTCTTGCATTCCTAAACAAAACAAAACTGGCCAACAAACTGAGACAATCTGCACTCTCACAATTTTCTACAATTAATTACAGGTATGAGGTCATAGGACAAACAAGTAATCTGAAGTCTAAGGAAGTCAACTGTCTGCAATGAAAGATGGAACATAAGCAGTTACACACATAGGCAGATGCACCCAGACAATAGTAAATGTAATTCAAGGAAAAGTTTAATGAACTGGTAAATGTAGACTGTGGGCCAGCAAGAGAAACAAACATGTTTTTCCACAGGGCACTGGAAAACTTTATCGCACTTGAGAAAAAGGAACAGAAAAACACAACCTCTATGTATTTGGGAAAAGGGCAGGATTGTATGCTGAGCCCAGAACTATAGCTGGACAATGGGAAAAACCACTGAAATAAACACACTTCTGAAGCCTAGAAACATCATGTCTGCCTAAAATGAAACTTAACTACAACAACAGAGATTACTCATCCCACCACTAGGCTAAAAACACTAACTAATAAGGTAACAAGGGAGTACTGAAGGGATATTTACTGTGGCACATAGGGATTATTTTCTAATGTGCACCACAAAAGGAAAACCTAGAGCTTAGTGTAGAGTTGACATTGAGAAAAATCCTCTGCCAAACTAAAATTCACTGCAAATGAAATATGTCACAAAAGTACTTTGAGGCTTTGCATGCAGCGTAGAAAACCAAACCAGCAACAAATCCTAAACATAGCCCAATCCCTGACTTGATTGAGCCAAACTCTGACACAAGAAGCCTAGTAGGAAAAAAAAAAAGTATTCCAATTTTATGATATAAAATATAGTTATAATTTCCTAAGTTCTACAAAAAAATTCAACATCTTTTTTAACAAAGTATGTTATACATAAGATATCCAGTTCTCAACAAAATTATGAATAGAAAAAATCTTGAAATAAAAGAAAAACACAGTTTTAAGAAGCAAAGCAACCAACATAACTAAACTCAGATATAACATAAATGTTGGAAATATCAGAATGGAAATTTTCAAATAACTATAATTGACATGTTAAAGATTATAATGTTACAATGCAAATCTAGATGGATAACAACAGGACAGAGATGAAAAATAGAAAGAAGAATCAAAGGGAAATGCTACACATAAAACAAATAGAGACAAAAAAAATACATTCAATGGGCTTGTCAGCATATTCAAAATAGCCAGAGGAAGAATCAGTGAACATGAAATAGAAAATATGAATTTTCCAAACTAACACACACAAAAACTAAAGCACTGAACCGAGCCCCACCCATGATCTCAGGAGCAATTTAAAAGGGTCTAACATAAGTTAAATTGAAATCCAAGAAGAAAGTGAGAGACAATAGAGCATACAAAAATACAATGTTTCAAAAAACACTGGCAAATAATAGTGAACAATTAATGAAAAACGCAAAACCATGAATCCAAGAAGCTCAGAGAAATTAAGCAGTATAAATGTCAAGTACACAGACAAAATAATTATCAAACTACTGAAAACTACAGACAAAAAGAATATCTTGACAGCATTCAGACACACACACACACACACACACACACACACACGCCCACCAACCCCATAGGACCAGTGATAAGAATTACATATGACTTCTTCTCCAAAGCTATACAATTATAAAGACTATGAAATAGAATATTTAAAGTACTGGAAGAAAAAGTCCTATCAACCCAAAATTCTATACAAATCATTTTATTTTTCAAAATTGAAGGCTACATTATAAAGTTACTCAGCAAAACATTTACCAAAATGGTTAATTGCCACCATATCCTGAACTAAAATCAATTGTAAAGAAGTTTTTTAAGCAGAGGTAATATACCAGACAAAATCTTGTATCTACACAAAGAAGCGAAGTATGCTTAAAATGGGATACATGAAGATAAAAATAAAATTAATTTTTTCTTATTTTCAGTAACTAAAAAGGATGACTGACTGCTTAAAGTAAGACAGAAAATTAGAGGAACAATGTATTGTGAGATTATAGAATACCTAAAAGTAAAATATGTGACAAAATAGAAAAAAAGGACAAGAAGGTGGATTAAGGAATAGCTTTCTGTATATTCTTATGTATGAAATGGTATAATATTATTTGAAGTTATATTATGAATAGTGAAAGATGTATACTGCAAACCACGGAACAACTAGAAGTAATTTTTTAAAGGGGTATAAAAAACTAATCAGTAGAAGAGATATAGCAAAAGTTATTTTAAAAATCTCAATGAGGCAGGGTGTGGTGGCTCATGCCTGTAATCCTAGCATTTTGGGAGGATACCAGCCTAGGAGTTTGAGACCAGCCTAGGCAATATAGTGAGACCCTGTCTCTACAAAAAATAAAAATAAAAAGAACAAAAAGATTAGTCAGGCATGGTGTCATGCACCTGTGGTCCCAGCTACCAGGGAGGCTGAGGAAGGAGGATTGCTTTAGCCCACGAGGTCAAGGCTGCAATGAGCCATGATCACATCAGTGTACTCCAGCCTGAGTAACAGAGACCTTGTCTCAAAATAACAAAATAAAACAAAGCAAAAACTCAATGAACTAGTAGAAGTATTCGGAGATGAAAAAAAGAGAGAAGAAAGTATAGAATTTAAAAATAGATGAGAGCAAGTAAAATGGTAGATTTTAGCCAAACTATATCAATAGTCACATTAAAAGTAAGTGGTCTATAGATACCATTTATAAGAGAAAGATTGAAAAGAAATTGTGACCCAACTGAATTATTTGTAAAGAGAAACACTTTAAATATAAAGGCATGTATGATAAGGATATACCATGCAAACTCTAATCAAAAGAAAGCTGGAATAGCTATATTAATAAAAAAAAAAAGTGAACTTCAAAACTAGAACTACTAACAGGAATGAAGACAAACATTACATAATAATAAACAAGTTTGTAGTCTAAGAAGACAAAACAATCCAGAATGTAATAAGTGTTACAAAAGAGAATACATATCTATGAAATAACAGCTGGTAGAAATAATAGAATTATCAGGAAAAGAAACCCTGCAAGTAAGTAGGGAGATTCCAACACTTCTCTCAGTAGATGATACAGCAAGCAGACAAAAAATAAAGTTAGATTTTACCTGAACAATCTATCAATGAACTTGGCCTAATTAACAGTTATAGAACACTGCATTCCAAATCATTAGAACCCACATTGTTTTCAAATAAAAAAGAGAACGTATTCTAAACCGTAAAATAAGTCTTAACACATCTAGAAGAATTGATATCATACAATGGTATGGTCTCTGTTCATAATAAAATACTCGAAATGATTAAAATAAGGTAGGAAAAAAATTCCCAAAATGACTGAAAATAATTGCTTTTTCGTCATCTAGGTGATCAATATCTTCCCTCTCTACTCTTATTTCCAATTTACTTTGAAGCATATTTTATGCCTCTTGATTATGCCATAACACTCCTTGAATTTCTAAAAATACACTTCTCAGTAGCTTCCCAGTGCTCAAAGTCCAAACTCCTCCCTGTAGCTTAAGCTGACCTCTGTCTAAAACTTTGCTGTGTTTTATAACATTTTCTTACAGTATTCTGCTTCTGTCACTCTAGAATTTTCTCTTCAAATATCTTATGTTATTCATTTTCAATTTGCACTTGCTGATCCATTTCTTTTCCTTCTGTGTCTATCTACTAAGCAGTGTGACCTGTAAGGAGAACAATAGGTGAGTTCAAAAGGATACAAGAGCAGAAGATCTGAAGGCAATGAGAGATAAGGTAGGCGATTTCTTATTTTACACATCCCTGCTTTGACATAGAGCTTCTGGTTGGTTATTGGGTCTTTCCAAGTTGTAGCTCTTTCCATGTGGCTCCCCTACTTCAAGATTTAAGATTCCAGGTCTTACTGGGCTCCAGGAACTGTATTTCTTTTGCTTATTCTTCTTGCCTAAGGGAGGTAACAAGTTTCCCACTCTTGCTTGCCTTTGTCTGAGTAAGTATACTACCACTCCTCTGTAAGTACTCTCTTCATTGAATCCATCTTAGTGGAATTTTCTTTTCTGCCAGGACCTTCACTGGTATGATGTCAAATTTTTCTATGCCTCAAGAAATCTGTTTTGTTCCTCCCCTTAGATAATTTATCTCTGGATCCTCAATTGATTGAAGTTTTTTTCTCTATTTAAGTCATTACCTCAAAATCATCTTCTCAAAAAAACCTCTTTTATGTCTATTACAAAATACCTCCCATTATTAATTTCTATAGAGTCATACTTGTTATTTTCTTCTTAAGCCTTATTTTTATCTGAAATTATCTGTTTTCTTGTTTATTTGTTATGTCTTCTCTTCAACTACTCTTACTAGAATATAATTTTAATGACAACAGAATCTTATCTCTTGTTTTCACTTCTGGCTCTGGATCTTTGGAACTTAAAACAGTAACTGATGCAGTCCTTAGCAATTAGAATGGATGACGAATGAGTATATGAACAAATATTTTGCTAAATCATTATACCCTTTGTAGCAATCTGCTTCAGCATCTGAGTTTTAAATTATTCATATTTTATTTACATTTCTTGGATTATTCTTCATTGGGGCAATTATTTATTCTGTTTGTTTACATGTGACATTCAAAAGAATTTAAACATTTATAGACTTTTATTAAAAATCAAAACACACTTAATATAGAAGAAATTTGGACAAATCAGCTCTATAATAATCTGGGTGCCCTTATTAGGTTGTATGAATTTTCTCTAATAAAAGAGTTCTTGGGTTTTCAAATAGCTTTCATTCTATGCAAACATTTCCTAGTTCAATATAAATGGCATTTATGATAAACTGTGGGATCTTTGTTGTTGGCTAGACAAATGTTATAAATAATAGCTTTTATTGCCTATTTAAAGCCTTTCTTATTTTTAAAAGTTTTTATATTTAAATTATTTTAAATTCACAAAAGAGTCGCAAAGGCAGTACAGACAGTTCCTGCATACCATTTTTACAGCTTCCTCTGATATCGACATCTTACATAACCATGCTACATTTATTAAAACTACGAATTTAACATTGGTGCATTATGACTAACTAAGCAATCAGACTTTATGCAGCTATCACTAATGAATTTTTACACTTGTGTCTTTTTCCTGTTCAGGATCAAATGAAGGATACCACATTGTTTTTTATCATCATGTATCCCAGTCTCCTCTAATCTGTGATGGTTTCTTAGTCATTCCTTGTCCTTCATGACCTTAACATTTTTGAAGTGTGTTGGTCAGATAAACATTTTGTAAATCACCTCTCAATTCTGGTTTGTGTGATGCTTTCTTGTAAATGGGCTGGGGCTATACATTTAGAGGGAGAATACCATAGAGATGAAGTGCCCTTTCATCACATCACATCAACTGATATATGCTATTAACATGACTTATTATTGGTGATGTTAACCTTAATCACTTTGTTAGTGAGATATTTGCCACATTTCTTCATTGTGATTAGTGTAAATCATACTTTTAATCATAGTAGGTGCTTACTTCCTGATTAATAATACGAACTGTGTAACAAGTAAAAGGAACTTTCATTCTTGAACCAATAATGTTAATATTGTATGTTTTAGTATAACCATCAGTTATTTAGAATTACACTGTAATCCCTGATACATGTCTCCTGAGTACTTAAAGGAATTCTTAAAAGCCCTGTTGCCTTTATTCTCTTATTACAGTGGGGAAAGTGATGAAAAGAGAGACGTGAGAACAACTCAGTATTCTATTTAGTTTCTAGTAAAGTACAAGTGAATAAAACCATTACAGTAATTTTAGAATATATTTATCAGTATTTTTAGCATTAATGGATTTGTTTCTTTTCTGTTACTTTTAAAAATTAAAACCAGGAAAAGAATTCTTTGGTGGTTTTTAACCTCATTTAATCTCCCTCTTAAAATACTTTGTGTATTGCGCTGCTATTGTCTTGGCAAAGGACAATATAGCACTCTTTGTCTCAGACATTTAGCAATGTCATTATTCTCCTTCAATTTTTCCAAAAATATTCATCTATATATGGATATATAACCAGATTAAGCACACAGATTATACATAAAAATTATATCATATGTGATCAATATTTCCTAAAAATTTACAGCATAGATGGGAAAACAATGGTTATTCAAGAAAACAGTCAGTGAAAGCATAATAAAAAACATGTAAATTGAGCTATGTCTTTTATATAAGTGGAGAAAATAATATTTTAGAAAGTATGATTAAAGCAATGGGGTGTTGGGGTCAAAGTGGGAGTAAGCATTGGAAAGCTAAATTATATCATTGAAATCTAATATATACAGTAACAGGACACAAAATAAGATACTTTCCCGAGTCATTTATCAATCAGTATTACATCAAATAAAAATTAGTTTAGTAATTTTCCTATTTCCAAAGAATTATCATTTTTGGCAGTAGCTAGTTAACATAATTAATAAGGCTTCTTAACAGGTGCTAATGGCTAATCTGTAATTTGTTTGTATTTTTAGACAGTGATCTAAATAAATAGACACGATGAATAAAATTGGATATTGGGGAAACACTCTGGATTTTGTTACATTCTTCAACATGGATCTTAAGAAACAATCATTTTGACTAATAAATTGACAGGCCTTCATTCGTTAAATGTAAATCAATGACCACTAACTATTAGATACCCCAAACACCTAAAAATATGGCCCTGCTTGTGTATATATTAAATTTAATCTCATTTCATATTTATAAGGTTTAATCTAATATGAGTCTATTCTGTATGAGATTTCTTCTTTCATTATGATTCTTTTTTACATGGCACCCAATGCAATACTTTTTTGCCTGATACAGTATATAGTATAAAAGCTTAAAAATTAGTATTTTTTATTTTTTGTATTTTTATTGATATATCATAGCTGTACATATTTTTGTGATATGTGAGATATTTTGATACATGTGTGCGATATGAAATTATCAAGTCCAGGTGGATGAATATTTATCCATGACCTCAAACATTTTTCTTCGTATTTGAATACTGCAATTTTCTCTTCCAGCTCTTTTAGATACACAATAAACTATTCTTAACTATAATTTCCCCACTGTACTATCAAATAGCATAACTTATTCCTTCTAACTGTATTTTTGTAACCATAAGCCAAGTTGTCTTTATTTTCACTCCTTTCCCCTTAGATAAACCTTCATATTTTCTAAGATAAACCTTCATATTATCTAAAGCAGAAAAGATAACATTGGGTACAATAAGAAACTGAGGCTTATGGGGTTTAAATGTGTTGGCAAAATTCAAAACCTGTAAGTGGCAGACATGGACATCAAAACAAGGTCAAATGATTTGAAGTGTAGTGGTGCTATATCTTCATATTTCAACCAGTACAAGTAAAATTCAAAGTTGTCCAAGAAATCAGACATGTCATATCTAGTTCTCTATTTAAATCTCATTTAAAAGTAACAGGAAATCAGAAAAAAATTGTTTATCTTGGAGATAGAGTAATATTGGATGGACTGGGATAATTGTCTGATCCCAGTGTAGGAATCTATTAACATGTTTTATCAGTAGTACTTGGCATTGATCTCTGATCATGTGCCAGGCTTGATGAGAGAGGAAAAAGCCTATACAGCAAAAGTGTTGCAAGAATTAGTGAGTGGGTACCAACATGAGCCAGTAGAGCACTCCTGGAATTTGATTTTGAAGGTTGCTACATTAAGGAAGCTGGACATATTGCTGGATTTTTTAAAAAAAACGTTTTCAGGGTTTTTTGTTGTTGTTGTTCCTAACAGGACATGGGTTTTACCACCGTAACAAGAACCCTAGGTTTGGTGGGGATGCGGCTAGAAAAACTTGCTGTTGGGATGGCATCTATAATTTTGGCAAATGTGATGGCCAGCGCTCAGCAAAATGGAAAGACCTTAACTGTCTTGTCAGATAGGAGAGGAAAAAATAGAGGCTAAGGAAAATGGACATGCTGGAATGGATACATTACGTAAAGGCCAGAAGGTCCACCAAAGGACAATGTTCCTTGGGAGGACATAAATAACCCTCCATTTACTGATACAATCACGAATGTGATGATGTGAAAAGTGCCAGCATCACTGGGAATGTGAAAAGTGCCAACGTCACTCTCTTCTGTCAGCCATGATTGACGATAGGAAAGGCAATCACAGATCCATGTTTGCTCAAACTCAAGGGAAAGGTAGAGCCCCAAAGTAATAGAGGGCAAGTGACTTCACTTAGCCAGAAAACATGAACTGCAATTATCTTCATGACCGGAAAAATCAGAGGGGCCGCCAAGGAGATTTGATCCTCAGAGAGTTATGGTCGGTGATTAATAAAGCATGCTGTCTCTAGGAGCAAGTATGATGGGTTACTACTTAGCATCTAAGATCAAATGGAAAGAAATAATAAAGAATCTGCCCACTGAGGAAGGCCACTCTATTTAAAAGTCTTAATCCAGACTATCATTGATGGGTATTTGGGTTGGTTCCAAGTCTTTGCTATTGTGAATAGTGCCACAATAAACATACTTGTGCATGTGTCTTTATAGCAGCATGATTCATAATCTTTTGGGTATACACCCAGTAATGGGATGGCTGGGTCAAATGGTATTTCTAGTTCTAGATCCTTGAGGAATCGCCACGCTGTCTGTCTTGGGGTGGGGGGAGAGGGGAGGGATAGCATTAGGAGATATACCTGATGTAAATCATGAGTTAATGGGTGCAGCACACCATCATGGTTCATGTATGCATATGTAACAAACCTGCACGTTGTGCACATGTACCCTAGAACTTAAAGTATAATAAAAAAAAAAAGAAAGAAAGAAAAAGTCTTTCTCCTTTGCTCAGTTCCTAAACATTAGTCAATATTTAGAACTAGAACCAGTTGTCTGAAGAGGTGGCCATGATCCTAAGAGAAAAAACACTGCACCACTATGACAAGTATTTACCACAATGATTTCCACATGCGTTCCCCAGTGGGACCTGTGGTCATTCACTGTGGTGACTGAATGTTAGAGAAAGGAGAATAATATATTTCCAAGATGATTGAACACTGTGTTTGAGTTGATATTCATATCTGGAAACCCAAATCACCATCATGGCCTCATTGTTAAAGTGGGTGTGTATGGGACCAGCTAATGAAAAATGTCCAGGCTACACTCTATTTTACAGGGGGCCCACTAAGTCTGTGAACGCTCCCAGGGATCATTTCTTCAGTACCTTAGTGCATAATTGGAATCGATGTGCTTGGCCGTTGGAGAAAACACCACAGTAGTTCCCAGGCATGTGTGGAAATCTCTGAAACTGTTATCAGCCCTGCCCCTGACTAGAAAGTATATAAAAAACAATATTATATATTAGGATTGTAGGATGATAAATATTGGTGTCACCATTAAGGACCTAAAGAATGTAGGGTCAGTTGTCCCTGTCTTATCTACGTTTAACTAACCAATCTGGCCTCTGAAGGAACTGAGAGAATTCTTCAGATTGTAGACTACACAGTCTTCATCAAGCGGTATGCTTGTTAGCAGTTGCTGTGATATTACTGCTAGAGCAGATTAATACGGACTTAAGTACAGGGTACATGCTGTTGATTTACGTAGTGTGTTCTCTTCCATTCCAATTAAGAAACTGCTCCCATTCTAACGGGACAAATAAAAATATTCATTTAGACTTTTGCCTTAGAGTTATAATAATTCTCCTACTTTTGTCATAATATAGACTAAAGAGATCTGGACAGACTGGTGATCTCACTAAACATCAAACTAACCCATTGCATCAAGGATATATTGATTAGACAGCAACAGGTAGTACACTGAAGCCCTGGGTAAGATACAGGAGCTCCAGGGGGTACAAGATAACGTCTCTAACATTCAGCGAACTGCCACTTCAGTAATATTTTTAGGAGTGAAAGGGCAACGACCATGTATAAGTTAATTTACCTCCAATTAAGTTACGAATGTTCTAGATCTTCCATCTCTTCATACAAAGAATAAAACAACTACCTGAAAGGCATCCTTGGGCTCTAAATGCAATATATTCTCTACCTAGGAATCATGTTCAGGCCATATATCAGATGACATAGAAAGTTACCAACTTTTGCTGAGTATAGAGTTCTAGAATGGCCTACCTTTCTTTCTGGAAAGATACCATCTACTGTTTTCTCACTTGCATTTTTTTCCAGCAAGAAATCTGCTATCATCATTATCTTTCTCCGTGTGAAATATGTTTCCCCCCTGGCTACTATTAAAATTTTCTCTTTATCAGTTGTTTTAAGAACTTTAATTATTATGTGTCTTAAGCTAGTTTCCTTCATGTGTCCTGAGCTTAGGTTTCATTGAGTTCTCCAAATTTTGAAAATGTTTGGGCATTATTCATTTAAGTATATATTTATTGCATTTTTTTCTCTTTTGGGGGGACTCTAATTTCACCTATATTAGCCTGCTTGAATTGGCCCCCAGATGCCATGGTGTCATGGTGTTTTTGTTTGTTTTTTTTTTTTTTTTAATTTATTTATTATTATTATACTTTAAGTTGTAGGGTACATGTGCATAACGTGCAGGTTTGTTACATATGTATACTTGTGCCATGTTGGTCTGCTGCACCCATCAACTCGTCATTTACATCAGGTATAACTCCCAATGCAATCCCTCCCCCCTCCCCCCTCCCCATGATAGGCCCCGGTGTGTGATGTTCCCCTTCCTGAGTCCAAGTGATCTCATTGTTCAGTTCCCACCTATGAATGAGAACATGCGGTGTTTGGTTTTTTTTTGTGTGTGTGTGTGTGTGTGTGTGTGTGTGTGTGTGTGTGTGTGTTTGATTGTTTTTGTCAGTCATTTTACCCTACATATTTTATTTTGAATATTTTCTTTTGGTATGTCTTCAAATTCACTGAAGTTACCTTTTGCAATTTGTAATGTGCTTTTAATCCCATCTATTGTATTTTTCACCTTAGACATTGTAGTGTTTACATCTACACCTTTGAAATAGGCTATACTTATATAGACCATGACTTTACTAACTTTTTAAGATATGGGATATAGTAAAAATTTCTGTTTTAAGTTATTTCTCTCCTAACTTTAATCGCTGTCAATCTTAATACCTTTCTATTTATTTTTTTTCTCTTCTTTCCAGATTGTATTTTCCTGCTCCCTTGCAAACCTGATAATATTTTATTGAACTATTGTGAATTTTAACATATGTGTTTCTGGAGAAATTTGTAGTCATAAATAATCTTTAACTTAGTTCTGAAATACAATTAACTTATTTGGAAATCACCTTTATTCTTGAATGATACCTTCTCTAGGTATGTAGTTCTGGGGTGATTGTTTTTTTTAACACTTACAAATGTTATTCTACTCTCAGAGTCTACCTTATCACTCTCCATGACTTCTAGTGATAAGTCAGCCTTAACTGAATTTTGTTTTCTTGTACGTAATTTCGGTAATCTCATGGCGCATTAAAGATTTGATGTTTACACTTGGTTTTCAAAAGCTTAACAATGATATACCTAGGTGTGGGCTTCTTTGTGTTTATTTTACATTTCATTTAGCATAGCACATCTGTAAATTTGTGTTTTTATAAAATTCAGGGGTTTTTGGCCATTATTTTTTCATACATATATTTTCTCCCCTATTTTTCCATCTATTCTCTCTTTGGAATACCAAATGCATACATCTAACAATTTGATATCTAACAGTTCCAAAAGAATTTCTTCGTTTTGCTTCAAGCCTTTGTTTCATTGTTTTTTACCTTAGCTACTTAACATTGTTCTATCTTCAACTTTACTTTTGCTCTGTTATTTTTTGGAGTATCAAGTCCATTTAGTATTTTTAAATTTTTTATTTTGTCAGTTGTATTTTCAGTTCTAAAATTTCCCTTGGTTCTTTTATACTCTTTCTTTACTAAGGATTTATATCTCTACTGAGAATTTCTATTTATTCATTCAATCTCAATACTGAGATTATAATCACTAAAAACATGTTTTGTTTTATTCCATTAAGAGTGTGTGTGTGTGTCTGTGTGTGTGTGTGTGTGTGTGTGTATTAAGTGCTTTAGTTTTTTTGTCTGTTATATACAATATGTGGTTCATCACAGGAACAGATTTGATTTATTTTTTCCCCATAAGATTGTGTTTTATTCTCTTTGTTCTTCAGATGTATAATTTTGGATTGTAGAAATGCAAAATCAAATTTTGTTTATCTATTGAGAGTTATAATTTTTGTTATTTTATCTTAGGATATTTCTCACTCAAAATATCCAATCATATTAATTGTACTGGATCTTAATTCTATAGTTAGTGCTACTAAGTTGATAAATATCTTTTTTCATGTTGGACAATTAACATCACATTCACTCCTTTAAGTAAATTCGAAAGTTTCCCTTCTTTTTGTATGTTCTGAATACTTTAAGCAGTATTGACACTACTTGATCTTTTAAGGGGTTGGTAGAATGTCTCTGAAATAAACATCTGGCCCTTGTGATATTTTTGTTGGGGATCTCTTTATTTTATTGCTTCAATTTTAATCGGTCTGATTTTACTATGATCATCTTTCTCTAATTTTATTTTTCTGATAAGTGTTTCATCTAGTAGTTCACATTTATTTGCATAGTTTTATTCAAATAATATTTAAATTTTCTCTTTCAAGGGTTATTTGTTCCGTGCATTTTACTAATTTTCATCAAGTAGATCTTTCATAGATTGTGAGAAGCGTATTAATGTCTGCTACTTTTAATGTGCTACTGTTTCATTTCTTGTAGTTTTTGCTTTCTGATAATTGTTGAGTGATTGGGAACAAAAATTTATCTGCAGTGTGAATGACAGCCCTTAGCATTTAAGAAGCAGCATTGTTTTTCTATTCTGAAATCTTTAGTCTTAATTTCTATCTCGTCCATTATTTTTCCATTAAAAAAGAATGTTCTTATTTGTTTGTTTCTGCATTTCTGTAGTATATACTTGAACATTCTTCTTTTTAACCTCTATATATCTTTTTGCTTTTTAGGTTTTGATATTATAAATAACATAGTGTTGAAATTTACTGGCTAACCTAAATAATTTTGTTTGAGTGAGATAATCCTATCTGAATTCATCAACGTGATCAGTATATGTGCCCATACATTTGTAACAATTTTGAAGTCATCTTTATATATAGCACATAGCTATATGCTATTAATATACATGGTATGAATTTAGAAATAACATTTTCTATTCACTTTCTATCCATGAAAGATCTAGTTGATGAAAATTAGTAAATTGCATAAAAGAAAACACCCGCAAAAGACAAAATTTTAATATTATTTGAACAAAACTATGCAAATAAATTTCAACTACTAGATGAAATGCTTATTAGAAAAATAAAACTAGAGAAAGTTAATAATAGTAAAAACAGACCAATTAAAATTTAAGAAATAAAATAAAGAACTCTCAAACAAAAATGAACAGAAAATGAGTAGAAATAGAATAGAAAGTGAAAAGAAAATGCTATTTTTGTATAGTATCAATTTTGAAATCATCTTTATAGATAGCATATCTGCTATATGTAGAAAATTAATACAAAATGCTATTTTTAAATTCATACCATGTATATCAATATTTATAAATTTTAAAGAAATGGGAAAAATGTATATTATATCCACCTGAAAATTATAAAATATTTTTGAAGAAAACTAATGAAGATCTAAATTGATGCTCTTGTAGTGAAAAGTGTAAAAAAAGGTCATTTCTTCCCATATTTTATCAATAGATTATCAATTTAATGCAAATCCAGTCAATATAGCATTAGATTTTTTTAGAAATTAATACAAGTTTCTAAAATTTTCCAGAAAGTAGACAGCATCAAAAATAACTATGGCCGTCTTGAAGAAAAGAAAGAGGAATTATACTATCAGACATCAAGACATTTTATAGTAATGTCTTAATCATTCCGATTTTTATTTTTGTTTTTTGTTTGTTTGTTTCCTCCTTTCCACCTTCTGTTTTTCATGTAGTAGTATCCATCATGTTAATTGTCCCATCTTCTTTCTAGGGTAGTCTTCTTTTCTCAATTTTTTCCAACTTGATCACCATAGCAGGCTTTGCTCTGGAGACACATAGCAGGCTTTGCCTTCTGTTCAATAACCTGCACCCACCTTTGCAGCCAGTTTCTGCCCTAACTCTGCCTTTACTCACCTTGGGAAATTTCTACTTGGTCCCAGAGAGTAGTAGAATAGCTACTTTCTAATTTGTCTTCCTTTTCAACCAAACTTATTGAAAACATGTATCTCTTTTCTTTGAAGAATTTAAAACATGTCAGTGAGGCTATTCCAAAAAGTCTGTTTAAGAGGTACCATTGTGTTTAGTTATCTTAGTAATTTTCAAACCCTTAAAACTTGTGTTCTGACTACAGTAGCTGGGTACACTTTCTACTATCCTGAGATGAGTTCTCAGGAATTGGAAGAGCTTTTATCTCTAATTTTGTAATATTTTTTGTTGTTTTGTTTTTCTCTTTATTTTTTATCCTAATATTGGTATATTTTGTCTGATTAAGATTACTAAAATCCTTCATTTCCTACAAAGGAATTTTGGATCTTTAAATAAGTGGAGTTTTTATTTTTAATGTTGGACTTTTCTGAGATTTGTACTTTTATCACACATACCTCTTAAATGCAGACTTTCAATGCATGTTTATCGAATGGATATTGTTTTCCCTTGTGCTTTATTTGATCCAGTTATATTTTGTCTTTGTGGATGCACACATATGGTTTCAAATGAAAGGTTAGAATTCAATATGTTTTCTCTTTTATTTCAAGAAAACTAAGAATACATTTTAGTGCCATGTTGTAGCTATCAATTCATCGCAAGTGTTTAGAAACATTTTCTCCTTCTGTTTGCGATAAATGTATTCCATTTTAACCCCTCAATTTACTTTTTCTCACAATGTGTTTTAATGTGTGAATTACTCAAAGTCTCCTTAGAAATGGATAATTTGTAAACAACATACAGCCACACACATACCCACACACAGACAAGAAGTCACTCAGGCTAGAAGATAATAGAAACATTCATTGAAGTTAATGTATATTTACCTTTAATTAGAAAAAGCAGAAGTTGTATCCCTTTCATACATAAAACTGCAGCATTTGCTGAAGATTATATTTGATATGTATTCCTAAATACATAGAAGATATGACCAAGTTAATCATTGGATAATATGGAAATTAATTTTAGTGTACTAATAGGGATAGTGACATAGAAATCAAATAAAATAAAAAATAAGACAAATATGGATAAATTTATAAGAGAAAAGGGATGGCAAGAAGCTTTAAACTATACAAATTTTTACAAGAAAAAAATAATAACTTTTAAAGCTACAATTTTTTCACTGCAATTTGTAATTTTTTTTAAATCTCTGTGAGGGATAGTACCAATGTAGATACATGATGAATCTGAAAATGCTTGTTTAAAGCAAAAGATTGGACAGAAACATTTTATGGACACAAACATGAAAACCATCAAAGAAAACTCTAGTGGAAAAACACAAGAGATCAGTTTCCCATGGCTCTGTGAGGCCCAAAGGGTTTTTTACATGTTTTATGACCTATAAAAATCAACGATATAATTAATTTTTAAAACGCTAAAAGAGGCCGGGGGCGGTGGCTCACACCTGTGATCCTAGCACTTTAGGAGGCCAAGGAGGATGGATCATGAGGTTAGGTGTTTGAGACCAGCCTGGCCAACATAGTGAAACCTCGTCTCTACTAAAAATACAAAAAAATGAGCAGGGCAAGGTGGTGGGCGCCTGTAATCCAAGCTACTTGGGAGGCTGAGGCAGGAGGATCGCTTGAACCTAGAAGGCGGAGGTTGCCGTGAGCCCAGATTGTGCCACTGCACTCCAGCCCAGAAGACCGTGTGAGACTCTGTCTCAACAACAACAACAACAAAAAAGCTAACAGAAGAAACATTGAATCTTGTAATATCCACCCTGATATGACCTACTTAGATCAATATGTCAGTGGGCATTATCAAGTACACCAAAAGCCTCCATGAATTCAGTTTTCAGGTGCATCTGTTGGAATATGTGTGCACACGTGTCAGTGAGGAAGTAGAGGGGGAGAAGGAAGCCATAATTAATGTTATTTGAAACAAAGATGAACATAATATGGTTATTCAGGGACACAGATACCTAGTTGCTCTCCTCTTTATTAATTGCCTGCCAAGCAGTAAGAGTTTAATACTCTCCATGGGCCTACAAGTGACTGAGTTTTTGTATTTCCTCTACTGCTTCATTTTGTCTTCTGAGAGAATAATGCATTGATGAGTACTGTTTTTAGTCCCCAGGAGAGTCACATGATAAAAATCCTGTGCTCACTTCATGGATCAATATGTCAGGCACCAGAAATTGATCAACTAATTTACTAATTGTTGTTAGTTTCTCTGAAGCAAAAACATGCCAGCTTTATTCGAATAGTCCTTCAGGAGACATCACTAAATGTGTCAGTCTGCTGTCAATATTAAATTCACTTTAAACATAGCTTTTCTAATCTTTGAAATATACATGCAGATTAGAAAGGAAGACACCTTAGACCATT
The DNA here is from genome assembly GCF_003255815.1 of Theropithecus gelada. Lineage (NCBI taxonomy): Eukaryota > Metazoa > Chordata > Mammalia > Primates > Cercopithecidae > Theropithecus > Theropithecus gelada. Next base: position 885,583 of record NW_020257633.1, read on the forward strand.
CACGGTTGCAAATTGGAATTAAAAGTGGAAATATGTGTAATTATATTATTTGTATGGTACAGCAACAATATGACTTCAGAAGATTAAATCTTGGAATGAAATATGATAAACAGTATTATTTTTGTGAACCACAGAATAACATATGGGATGTAGGCCAATAGCATCACACTAAATCAGCCTTAGAATTTCACAAGCCACTGAATGTCACAGATGAGGACTGTTATTCATTCCAGCTGCTTGACATAATGAAAGACAATAATAAAAGTTCAGAAGTAAAATTAAAATGAAGATAGCTAAGCCTTCCTCTACTCTACTGGCTATAGTTATTAGCGGTATGGTGGTTGCAGAAGTAAAAGTTTCATGTTCATTGTAAGGATATGACATGATGACAGCTGGTTAATTCTAACAAGACTTTCACAGGAATCTGCTTTGCTAATTTAGATGAGTAAACACAATGCTCATATAATCCTCCTTGCAAAGAGAATCCTAAAAAGAATACATGTCAGGTGTCAATTTATTCTAAGTTTAAACCAAGTAAACGAAAGGACTAACAATTGTTTGCTAGCTCCTTAAAACAGGCTATTGTTTTCAATTTTTCTTAAGTTTTTGTACTGCACAACTTTTGATATGCATAATACATAATACTTGTATATAAACTGAAAGTTTTCAGTGTGTCAAGGGCACCTGGTAGCTGATGAAATATGGCTAGGTTGTATTAGTACATATATCTATCAGAAACAAATCATTGTTGTGAGTATTAGCACTGCTTTCTCCACGTGGAGTGAAGGGCACTAAAGCAAGGAAGGGGATTCTAACTTTACATAAAATTTAGTTTCTATACTTTGAATGCATGCTAATAGTAAAACATAGTAACAATGCAGAAATTTACAGAGTGAAAAAATGAAACTTCATTTTCCTGTCTTCTCACATGTATATAAAACCAAGCTTTACTTCTCTCCTTAAGGAACCTATATAAACATAGAAAAACATACTATATAATTACATATATACACAAACACATATACAAATGTATGTCTTTGGTTTTGTACATAGTTGGTTTTCCCACACAAATTGAAAGCCATTTTATTACTGAATTAATAGACACAGACATAATTCTGTATGGATATAAATGAAGTATTATATATATGTTTTTGACTTGTTATTTCTATTCAATAATATAAGCACACAAAGATTTATAATATTTCTGAAATTTCTAAATAGCATTCTTATGGTGGAAATAAGATCATTTATTTGACTATTTACTAAATAACCTTCTTTTTAAAATTTTTCACTTTCATAAGCAAGGCTGAAAAAATAAACATTTAAATAAATATAGGTATAGATAGAATAAAGATACATACAGATAGATATAGACATATAATGAATGTATACATAAGTGGATATACACAAGTCACACAGACACACATCCCTGATCAAAATGCATATTCCTCCACTGGTTTGAAATTCTGTCTTAATAACAAAGAAAACTCCCAGTGATATCTAAGCCTTTTCCTCCCCTCATTTTCTCTTCTAGTCCATTTTTTTCTATGCATATAGACACATTGTAGTTTGATAACATGTCTTAATATAAAAATGGGAAATACCCTTATTATTATTCCTTTTTTTTTCAAAATTGTAGTGTTATTCTTGCATTTTTAGTTCTCAAGATTAACTCTGAAGTTTTGCTTAGGGTTACATTTTTAGGTTACTTAAAAGAATTAACCCTTTATCATAATAGTGTTTCTTGTTGAGGTATATTATGTCCTTCAATATTTTAAATAGTTTAAATACTTGCATATGCCTTTTCAAATTTATGTTATGTATTTATAGATTTTGTAAGTTTATGGAAAAATTATTTTTCCTATTATAATTTTTTATTTTGAGTTTTGGTAGTGAAGAAGGTGACGTTTTATTTTTATCAAACTTTAACCAATTCTCCAAGTTTCTTGTTTGCATAATAATATTTTCCTATTAATACAACCATGTGATTTGCATAAAAAAAATTTTACTTTCTTTTCTAAATTTATACATCTTGCGTGTGTATGTGTGTCTTATTTCACTAGTTATGGTCTTCGGTACAAAGCCAATTAGTAATGGTGGTGCTTGCCGTGCTCTTCAAATTAATGAAAACAGTTTTAATGTTTGACAATTAAGTATAATGCTCTTATTTTATAAGATACTCCTTAGCAAAATAGAGACTTTTTTTTACTGTAGTTTACTAAGAAGTTTTTTTTAAGGTTTTGAATACATTCTTTGTACCTACTGAGAAAGGTACACAGATCATTGATTATGTTTAGTAAATTGTTAATGTAGTGAGTCATATTTCACTATTGGATGCCATTGCGTTTGTGAATTATATCACTGTTGGTAAATGATAATTGTTCTTTTATTATACTATTCCTTTTGAATTCCAATGTTAATATTGGATGTTTTAATTTATGTTCCTAAAGTTTCTTAGTCTATTATTTCTCTGTCTTATCTTGGTCGTATAGGATTGTAAAAGTTTCAGCCTACATAAATGATGTAAATAACAGAGAAAATTTCTGTTTCTTAAGAATTAGTTTTTCTTATACAGATAGTTACATGATTAAAGGATTTGTATAGGAATAAGTTATCTTTCCAATTTTTAGAATGGCGTTAATCTAGTACAGCTTTCCGAGTGTCCTTGTGTTAACACTTTGGATTTTTCTGTATTATTATTCGATTCATCTGGATATTCGTATTAAATATTAAGCAGCTACCAAGCTGTAGACAAGGTTTGAACCCAAGGACCTGACATCAGAGATTGTAGCATAAAGTACAATCGTTCTCAAGTGTTAATTAAAATAAGTAAAAATGTAAGTGTCAGATAATACACTGATGACATGTTTCATTATTATTAAATGTATCACATTTTGGGTCAGAATGTGTTTATTATATGTTTTCTGTCATTAGGGCTTTCACTACTCAATTACATTTTGATTTTTGTATTAATTAATTTATGTATTTCAGGATTTGGGGAGAAGTTAAAGAGCATATATCTAGATTTTAAATAAAATAATATTTACAATCAGAAAGTTTGTTTCTCTTAATAGACACATTCACATTTAATGTGCTATTTTGTATGTTTAGTCATATTTTGCCATCTGTTTTATATTTTTCATTTGATCAGGCTGCATTTTTATTTCTGTTTCTCTCCCTCCCTTTCATTATTGGACTTTTTCCATTTTTTGTTTGTTTCTCTAGGGATAGATCTTACACATTCTAACTCCTTAATTCTAGAGAGTACCAAAAAGAGCATATTTCAATAAATATTGAAAATTAAATTATTATAATTAGCTTCTATTTCTATTACATAAGATAATATGAGATATTCCATAATATGAGATATTAGGTATTAGATATTCTTTTCCTTGTCCTCATTGCTGACCTTGTGAGCTTTTGCAGGTATAAATATATAAACCACAAATTCATCAGTTATTTTAACCCAGCTAAAAGTTTTTAACGGTTAGTTATATTCTTTATCTTTTGCATTCATAGGTCTATGCCTTATTTTGCTGGAACGTTCATTCAAGTAAATTCTGTTACTAAAGGTTCATTTTAAGAAATATCTCTGTCATTAAATTTTCAGAAAATTTTTCCTATTTTCTATTTTCCATTCTTATAAAAATAAGTCTATAACACATTTACTTTCATATATATCCTATTTTTCTTTAGTTGTCTCTTTTACTTAGAAAGATATCCTTAGCCTCAATTTTTGAAAATCTTAACAAGTGTATTTGAATGTGGGTCTGTTTCATTAATTTAGCATTGCATTGTTCAGACTTTTCACTGTGGATACTGCATTTTCAGCCCGGGAAAGTGTTTCTTGTTTTGTTCCTGAGATGCTTTAATATCTCTTCTTCTTGGCCTCAATTGTCTGTCCATTAAAAATGTCCATAATAAATATGCTGTGCCTTTTGAAGCTATTATCTTCTTTTTCAAAACTGTCTTTTAATTACTCATATTATCTATTGAGTTTTTTCTTTTTTCTTAAAATATCAGTATCCATGCTTTTAATTTTCAAGAATTCTGCTTCATTTTGGAAAATTTTTAATTCTACCTTATTTTTATTTTAGAAAAATGGCATTGTTTTGCACAGAATGCAATTGAAATAAAATAAAATCATTGATCATGCCTAAAGGGACAAATCTTAAATGAATAGGTTATGTTTTCACTTGGAAGGGGAAATAATCCGAGAGCATAAAGAAAGATCTAGAATTCTGTCACTAAAGATTTTGCTTGAAAGTTGCCATTTAGTGATCATTTTTTAAAATTTAAATTACAAGTTTGAAATTCAAAGTAAAAATGTCACCAGTAATTCAAATTTAGAAAGGTCTCCCTCTAGTTGTTGATATAGCTTGTTATAGACTCTTTATCAAGAGAAGACAACTTGAGATACATATTTCTTTAGAAGTATTCCTTAAAGAAGTTCATTGGAAGGCATAAAAGTAAAAATTAAAATCTCTTAATCTTACCCTTATAAAATTATTACCAAGCTATTCTCGGTAGCCAATCCCCTACTTTTATTTTTCCAAATGTCAATAAATTAACCTGAAAGAAGTAGATTACATAAGTTATTATTTTATACATGGCTATTTTTGGTCTTGTTAATCAAGGAGAATCTATATCAAAGGTTGTAAATTTGTTGCCCAAGATCCACAAAGAGCACAGAGCACATATGGGTGTTTTGACATGATGGTACTAATTTTTTGTATTAATTTGGTTTCCAACTTTTAAAAAGTGAGAACAACTTTATCTTTAAAAACCTCGACTTGGTGCTTCTCAAGATTTTTGAAGATTCAGAAATATCTAGCCCTAATTTCTAATTTATGCTTATCTTGTGGATCTGAGTAGCAGCTCACCTAGGTAATATCCTATTTTCCAGGGTCCCCAGCACACTCTTTTTAAAATAAAATCTGCCTTTCATCTGACATATACATTATTCATTTGGATCCAGAAATTATTTGAGCAATTCCCAAACCACAATGATAATTATTTAAGCTTATCTTAAAAACAACTCAGTTTAAATCACATGCACTTAAAAGATGAACTTCAAAGCATCCTGAAAAGCTTGGACAATTTAGAAATAATCGAATTTTATATTGTGTTTCTGTTGAGCAATGCAAAATCAAACAAAAAAAAAATAAGCAACTGGGGATATCAAAGCTCCTGGTCTAATATTTACTAACATATAATAGGCATTCATCACATTGTCAAATTTTCTAGTGAAAATTCAGCTCTAACTTAGTCTGCAGATAGTAATATCCTTATTAAAGTACTTAAAACTTGCTATAAACCCTTAACAAACATCTGGCTTTTAAAGAAAGTTTTTTCCAATTTTATTTCCTTTTAAAATATAGACTTGATATTTTAGAGCAGTTTTAGGTTCACAGCTAAATTGAGCAAAGAGTACAGAGCATTTCTATATACCACACACAAACTCACACGCACACACACACACAGGCACAAACACACACAGCCTTCTCTAATGTAACATCCCCCACAAGGATGGTACATTTGTTACAGTTGATGAACCTACATTGACAAAACATAATCATCCGAAGTTTACATTATTGCTCACTCTTGGTGTTGTACATTGTTTGTATTCTTTGTATTTCAATAAGTGTATAATGACATGTATCATGATACTGTTAAAGTATACAGAGTAGTTTCATGTCCTAAAAATTATCTGTACTCTGCCTCTTCATCCCTTCCTTCCTCTAACTCCTGGCAACCACTTATCTTTTTACTGTCTCCATCATTTTGCCTTTTCTAGAATGCCATATAGTTGGAATCATTCAGTTTGTAGCATTTTAATATTCTATGTCTTTTCATGCCTTGATAGCTCATTTATTTTTAGCACTAAATAATATTCATAGTTTGGATACAGATGCATGACAGTTTATTTATCCGTTTACCTACTGAAGGACATCTTGGTTGCTTCCAAATCTGGCAAGTATGAATAAAGCTGCTATAAATGTGTTTGTAGGGCTTTGTGTGGGCCTAAGTTTTGAACTCATTTGGGTAAATATCAAAGTCCCCAATCACTGGATTGTGTGGCTCGAGTATTTTTAGTTTTGTAAGATACTCCCACTGTCTTCCAAAGTGCCTGTACCATTTTTTGCATTCCCACCACTAATGAATGAGAGCTCTTGTTGTTACACATCCTCTCCAGCATTTAGTGTTGTCTGTGTTCTGGATTTTCACCATTCTAATAGATGTGTCATAGTATTTCATTGTTATTTCAATTTGCAATTCCCTAATGAAATATGGTGGGTACATCTTTACATATGTTCATTTACTATCTTTTTATCTTTGATAAAGTATCTATTCAGGTAAAGTTGGACTGTTTTCTTAGCGTTGAGTTTTAAGAATTCTTTGTCTATTTCAGATAACAGTCTTTATCAATTGTGTCTTTTGCAAATATTTTCTCCCTGTTTATGGATTATCCACTTATCCTCTTGACAGTGTCTTTCACAGAGCAGAAGTGCATAATTTTAATGAAGTCTGATTTATCAATTATTTCTTTCATAGATTGCATCTTTGATATCACATGTCCCATAAATGCCTGCCAAACCCAGAGTATGTCTCAGCTATTCACAGCAAATATGACCTTTTATTACTTTTAAATTATAGCTCTTTTTATTCATCTCTGGCCATGGAGGGGTAAGAAATAATAGTCATGGAAGGTGAGAAAGGAGCTGACAGATCAAGGACAAAAGAAATCTATTGTACTCTCCCTTCCAGCTTCCCCTACCCTTGTTTCTTTGTTTCTATTTCAAGTATGTGCTTTAAGCAAATCTGAAGAAGGGGATATTAACTTCAAATAAAACAATATTTTGACTATTTTGTGGAACATAAGTTTAATTACGGAATGAGAGTGTCCTTGCTTCTTTAAAATTCTGAAGGGGATTTTTCTTTTTTTTTTTTTTTTAACCTGGGAATGACCGAAAAAGGCACAGGCCTGCCTCATATTTTACCCAAAAGTCAGGCTAGATTGGATTGATATGAACAGAGAATAACGTTGTTTTCTGTTCACCTTATGAATCTCGCATTTTTATAACTTCGTTTATACTAAGTATGTGCTAGGGTAGTGTTGTTTATTTGGATCTCAGAAATACTCAGCCATGGAGTCATTTTAATCTTTGTGAGACAAACTGAAGATTGGGAATTTAATCACCAAAGTTTTATAGTTAGGTAATAGCAAAGGCACACTCCAAGAGTGCCCTTCTGAGCCATGTAGTATGATGGCTAACTAGCTGTGATTTCCTCTTTGAGCATTACAGGGAGCGAAGACACAGATGTTTGCAACGGTCTCGTTTAATGTAAGCCTATTCATATTTAAGATTCTTAATAAAATAAATACTATTGTTCTCAACTGCATAATCTTTGCTTTTAGCCTTGCATTTATAGGAAGGTGGCAGTTTCTTGAAATCTAGATGCTGCATATTTTTTAAAACAACTAAAATATAGAAATAAATAATAAATTTAAAAATATATTTTGTTTTTTAAACATGGTTATTTGGTTTGAGATATTATACTTGTATCTTGCCCATTTTAAAATTAGATAATTTTGCTTTTTTGAATTTTGCTAATTTTTTTATTTTCAGAAATCTCTTTTTCTTTTGCTTCTTAATGTATATGTATATTTCATGAAGCCTTTTTGTTTGTTTGTTTGTTTGTTTGTTTGGTGGGGTAGGGGGACGGAGCCTGGCACTGTCGCCCAGGCTGGAGTGCAGTGGTGCGATCTCGGCTCACTGCAAGCTCCGCCTCCCGGGTTCACGCCATTCTCCTACCTCAGCCTCCCGAGTAGCTGGGATTACAGTCGCCCACCACCTCGCCAGGCTAATTTTTTTTTTTTTTTGTATTTTTAGTACAGATGGGGTTTCACCGTGTTAGCCAGGATGGTCTCGATCTCCTGAGCTTGTGATCCACCTGTCTTGGCCTCCCAAAGAGCTAGGATTCCAGGCATGAGCCACCGTGCCCGGTCAGATCTTTCTTTATTTTGTAACTTGTCATGAATTACTTCTAACTGAAGATTATGTACACGTAACATGAATAGGATTCCCATGTGATATTTAGCCTGTTAAATCTCTTATACTTTGTAGTCAGAGTGGCTTTTGTTTATTTATTTATTTTTAGAGACAGGGTATCCCTACGTTACCCAGGCTGGTATTGAACTCCTGGCCTCAGCAATCCTCCTGTCTCAGCCTCCCAAATAGCTGGGATTACAGGTGTGAGCCACCACACCTGGCCAGAATGTCTTTAATGGCATAATTTTTTACCAAGAAAACCTCTTCTGCTTCTTTAAATCTTTTTTCTTATTTTATTATATTTATGGTTATTTAAGTAAAATAAAGATTTTATTCAAAAAATTAGTGGCAGAAGATGAAATTCAGATCCTCTTGGAGTGTCCACATTTGTCCTTGTTCATATAAAGTATACTTGACTTTTATGAAATACTTTCTTGAGAACAGAGATTTGGAAATGGGTACATAGGTGAAAGGCAATGCTCTGGGTTCTGAAACGGGAAGTGCTTCCTAGGGACCATCAGACGCCAGAAACGGGAAGCGAGCCTTTAGGAAAATTATCTTTAATACTGCTGAGAAGGTTTGACCTTTTTGTGGGTAACATTAAGTATATTTCAGTCATGCTCTCTTTTTATTTTTACTCCTTTTTAAGGTTTATTTCTCTTGTTTTCTTTCTTAGCATCAGTTCTGCTTCTGGCCTATGAATGGACATGTTGTTAATATCAAATAGCCCCCACATTCACTGAATCCCAGTAACTCATCATTAAATAGTTTACTAAAACTTTCTTACAATTTTAATTCAATTTCTTTTTATGAAAAAAGCACTTGAATTTTATTTTGAAACACTTCTGAAGTCACACTACATAGTAATCATCTTGGTTTCTCAATTATAAAATTGCTTTTATTTACAAACATAAGTTACTCAGTAATTATAAGTGGCTGAATTTAATAACAGAAGATTAAAAAAATCATCTTTGTGAAATATTTTGTTCTGTCAACTAATTTTGGCATTTACTTTTAAAGACCTGATATACTTCTATATGAGATGAGTTTTACAAAATCATTTCATTGATTTCACTTGATTTTCTCTTAAAATGTCACATAAATTTTCTTGCTAATGTACCATGAATGCATTTTGTCTCTCAAGTGAGTAAATCTGAAAAGTCACAAACTTATTTTACATAAATGCATATGTGTAGTTTTACTTCATTAAACATAAGAGATAAAAAAGAGTTTTTGTACAATTAAACATTTTTAAGAACAAACGTCAAAAAGCTCTGTAATCACCACTGTCTAAAAATAGAATGACTTGTCTTTACACATCCTGCATATTTATAAACTACAACAGGTAGAATATTTAACGTTATGACTTGAGAGATTAAAAAAATCTGAAAAGGTACTGCATATCATACTTCAGACAATTACATGAAAAATTATAAGAATATATACTTAACTTTTATTGGTCAATACTAAAAAAAGAAATTAAAGGAAAAAAAACTGTTGGTCTTTTACATGAGAAATTTAAGTGTAACGGCCATGCTAAAGTTGTAGGGCTAGAAATGAATAAATAAAAGTCATGACTTTGGCTCAGCTGTCAGTAACTGGGCAACAAGCAAACAGATTTAGCCAACAGGAAAACTGGAAATCCTTTTTACATCACAGTAAACATTTGGGAAAGCAGAAGCTTATGGTAATTTGGCAGGCTTACAAAGTCCCTACTGAGTGTGTAGCTCTAGGAGAAGTGGTTGGAAAGGAGTCAGTATGTCAGAGTCTGTTGGCTTCTCCTTGCTGCTTTTAACTAGGTGTTTCAGAAAGCAGTATGATGCGGTATAAGCTAGCTGATCTGCAACAAACTGAGGATGAATGATAGAGAATCCAGGGCTTCAACTCTTTTAACGGCTGGAAAACCAATTGTTCCTATGGGCCCAAACAGCAGAAAATGAGACTGAAAAGACTTTAAACAACAAAGGCTCCTAAGAGACAGTCAAATGACACCTGAAAAGGGGCTTTAAGCAACAAAAGCCCATGAAGGCTGTCAAACAAAGGCCCTCAGCTTTGTGTACCAAAGGGTGGAAAAGAATGTTTCCTGAGCTACAAATTCCTCCTGCTCATATTTACATATATGAAATAAATAACGTTATAAAATGTATCTTCAATATATATTTCAGTAAAATAGTTAAAATGTGGAGTTACCATTATCCCTCTTTTAATAACCATTTTCTAATAGATATATTTGAACAGAAAACTTTGAACGCTTTCTCCAATTTGATATTTTGTATATAAAGACAATAATGTTTTATTTAAAAATACATATATTTCTTTGACTAGGATAGTAAGACCAGACAGTTGGTTGGTATGTATCCTTTCCAAAAGAGCATGAGTTAATTTTTATTTAATATAAAGCAAATATGTTTTAATCCTTTCTTTGTTGTTTCTTAAACAACATTGAATAAAAAGGAACAAAAGCAAGCCCATTTTCTGGAACCATAACGTGTGGCTAGAGCAGAATTCACACCTCCTTAATTTCATATAAGTTTCTGGTCAATAGTTTCTCATATTTCTTCTGCATAGAAGAAGGCTATTCCTAAAAACTGCAGCACCTTGAGCCTGGAACAAATTTCGAGCTAGGCTTGGGAATTGAACAAAATAGCCTCTTAAATTCCATAAATGTCTCTGGATCCCATTTTGTGTATTCTGCATATTTTTTGTTGTGCTTTAAAATATTTAATTTATTTCAGATTATGTACTAAAGTAACGATAACAATCAAAGATAAACAAACAATAATAAATAACAATCAAAGAAAACAATGTTCCTGCCATTCTACCAATCTATTCAATTTCTTACTGTTTAATATTTCTATGAGCTGTGCTAGTTTTTACAAGAAATATATCAAAAACTTCATTTCTATATATTTAGGTTTAAATTAATAAAACCAGGAGTATCAAGTTAAGAAACTTAATTTCAAAATCAAAATTTAATCAAAATTAAATCCATCTTCTTATTTTTAGACTTCTGCTTAAGTGACTCAGACGGTGTTATAAAAGATTAGGGAATTAATTGTCCTCTCAGTGAAAATAATTAATATCGGGACAAGCCACCATGAAAGTTCCTAAGCACTTTTAGACCCAAAGTAGCCAACTGTCTTGCAGAGTTTAGATAACCTTTGTTGAAACTGGGAGGTTTGATCAGATGATAACTAGTTACAAATCACTGAATGTTTACTATTTACATGCAGATAATACTTTTGATGTGATATAAAAATTGAGAGTAAAAGCTTTGACTCTAGTGTTCAGTTGGTATTTATATGCTGCCCATATCTCTAATCTTCTAAATGTAAAATTCTAGTTATGAAAATGGCAAAACTTTTATAAATACAAGACTGAATGTTTAAAAATGGCCACCACATACTAGAATAATAACAATTAGCAGTTGTCACATTCGAAGTGTTAGAGAAATATTAAGAAGTTAGTGTATCCCTTTGGTGTACTTTGATGAAACTCGTATCAAATACTATCAATAGGACTTTTCACTCCTTCAAACTACAAAGAAAATTTGGCGCCAGACAATTTTCACAGCTCTAATTACAGCATTGCTTTTGCAACTCTATAATTAAGAGTGAGCTACAATTTTCCTGCCTACTCTCAGCTGTAATAAATAAATAAATAAATAACTTTATAACTTTAGAAAAATAAAACTTGCTCAGAATTTAACATGGTGTTTATTTTGTTAGGTCTTCAGCATAATGGCCCCCAAAGTTGTGTTGAAATAAAATTTAATTCATGTTAATAGTTCTAATTTTCGGTAGATGTCAGTCTTTAAAAATGTATATCTATTTCAAATGCCAGCTTCTAGTAATGCCTGTGTTTTTTTCTCTGTTCCTATATAATCATTTTCAGTAGTGTATCTGCATGAATCAATGTGCCTACAAATAAGCTGCTTGATTTCCTGCTTTCTTTCTCTTTCAAAGGTGCTTGAATGTTTCTTTTATTTACCACTTATAAATTTATATTTCAAAAGAGTAATTATTTTAAGGTCATATGGTGCTTCAAACATTTCTTCAATTAATATCTTGATTCATTTTGCAATTAGCTCCTCAAATTATGGCTCTGTGTTTAAACAATTAATTCAGTCTATGATGCACTCTTCCCCACATATATTGCATGATTTTTAAAAATTTTGGTGTAACGTCCAAAAAACAACACTCATTTGGCAAGGCAGTTTGGATTACTTAACCATACAGTGACTATCCTAACCACACAGTTTGCATTCTTCGGTACAGCTTATACATAGCTCATGGTCTAGAGGGACACTCATAGAAGAATTCAGAGGGGAAAAACTGCCTCAGTTGCAGTTCTTGAAAGGGAGAGTTTAGTGTCACTTTTTGCAGGGATGGAATCTTGGAGAACTTTGCAGGCAGTTGTTTACATATACCAGTTTGAGCCCATATGGATCATATGCATGCACAAACAGATAATCCGCTTTTGAGTTTCCATCAACTGAAACTCCAGAGTCAAACCTTTCTCTTACTTTAATCAGAAAAGGCTATCACCAAGTCCTCCTTCTCCTGGGTTTTTCACCATTCTGCCCCATTATGCCGTAATTGCATTTCTTTTCCTCCAAATTCTTAACTGGATTCTTCTTCAAGTTTCTCCTCTCTCTCTCTCTCTCTCTCTCTCTGTGTGTGTGTGTGTGTGTGTGTGTGTGTATGTGTGTGTGTGTGTCTTATTTTCCTCTTCCCTCTCTTTATAATGTTTCTTCTTTTATAATTTTTATTTTAGGTTCAGGGGTAAGTGTGCAGGTTTGTTATATAGGTAAAGTGCATGTCATGGGGGTTTGGTGTCCAGATTATTTCATCACCCTGGTAATAAGCACAGTACCTGATAGGTACTTTTTCAATGCTTACCCCCTCCTACCCTCTACCCTCAAGCAGGCCCTAGTGTCTGTTGTTAGTTCACTTCAAATAATAACCTCCAGCTCCCTCCATGCTGCTGCAAAGGACATGATCTCATTCATTGTCATGGCTGTGTAGTATTCCATGGTGTATATAGTATTCCATGGTGTATATGTACCACATTTTCTTCCTCCAGTCTACTGTTGATGGGCATTTAGGTTGATTCCATGTCTTTGCTATTGTGAGTAGTGCTGTGATGAACATGTATATGCATTGTCTTTATGGTAGAATGATGTATATTCATTGAGGAATATATCCAATAATGGGATTGCTAAGTTGAATGGTAATTCTGTCCTAAGTTATTTGAGAAATTGACACACTCCTTTCCACAATGGCTGAGCTAATTTACATTCCCACCAGCAGTGTATAAACATTCCCTTTTATTCTCAACCTCACTAGCATCTGTTATGTTTTGACTTTTTAATAGTAGCTATTTTCACTGTTGTGAGATGGTATCTCATTGTAGTTTGATTTGCATTTTTCTAACAATCATTGATATTGAGCATTTTTCCGTATGCTTGTTGGTCATGTATAGATCTTTTGAGAAGTGTCTGTTCATGTTCTTTGCCCTTTTTTAATAGGATTGTTTTGTTTTTGCTTGTTAATTTGTTTAAGTTCTTTATAGATTGTTGACATTAGACTTTTGTCGATGCATAGTTTGAGAATATTTTCTCGCATTCTGTAGGTTGTCTGTTTACTTTGTTGATAGTTTGCTTTGCTATGCATAAGCTCTTCAGTTTAATAAGATCCCATTTGTCAATTTTTATTTTTGTTGAAATTGTTTTTGAAGTCTTTGTCATGAAATCTTTGTCAGGTCTTATGTCCTATCTCTCTTCTCTCTCTCTCTCTCTTTTCTGGACCACTTTTTTGATCTAATAGAGAATCTAACTTTAGAAGAAAACCAAAGTGGAAAAACAAAAAATAAAGTAAGTAAAACTTTCATATTTTGATTTTCTGTAAATCCCTGAAACAGCAACTACCCAACAGTAACAGTAGTAGAGAAGTAGTGGCAATAATATTAGTAGTAAGCCCTTTAGTTGTACCTATCTGTGCCAGGCATTGTTCTAAGTGCTTTGCATATAATAAATCAGTTAATCCTCATGGCAACCCTAACAGGTAGACGTTATCATCATCTCCATTTTATATAGGAGAAAACATTTACAAAGAGATTAACTTGTCTGAGGTCAAACATCTGGCACATGCAGAAACAGGAATTTGGTTCTTTGCTCCATATTTATAAAAAAGAAATGATTAGCCCTAAAGGACCATCTATCCTCAAACTTTCTGTTAAAATTCAATATAGTCAGCATAAGTCTTCCAAGAAGACAATGATCTGCCCCATTGCTAAAGTGGACGTATAGCCATTCTTGATAGCACATAACCTTATAACATACATTGAAATTAGAATTTTGAATACATTATGTTTTCTTCTGTTGACCTTATCGGTGTATTTTATATCTGTAATTTTTTGTTTCATCTCTAGTTAAATTGGAAGCATTTTCATAAGTATGAATTCTAGCAAAAATATTTATGTCAGTTATTGTTGACAAATTTTTTACCAAATATAAAAGTTGTACTATGATAGTCAAGATGGTGTCAGGTGACTTGGGAAGCACAAAAGCCCAAAAAACACATGAAATTCACCACTAAACTTTTTAGTAAACAGATCTTTCCATATGTGAAGAAAGTTTTCGGGCCATCTGAAACAAAACATGGTACCTCTTGATGTCAAAGATTATGACCAGCAGATACCTACCCTAATAAGAATATTTTTGGCTCTTCTGAGTATGCAAATTTGTCGCCATTCCTTCTTGTGGCTCTAATTATTCTGGTTATTGTGATTTATTGTTTATCTCTTGATAGCTAGCTACAAACTGCTATGCCCTTGTCCTTATTTATCTATCACTTGTAAAATTTATTTTGATTGATTTGTGACTTTATTCAGCACTGTAATGAGAATGAAGGCACAGTGGTATGACTGAGTTTGATAACTAAGAACAGAATGGAAGGTAACATTGGCTCCTCCATTCATTGGCTTTGTGTCTTTCTTGCCTCTCCATGTGTCATTTTTTCCTTCTGCTAATGAAGGTGTTTCAGCTAACATCTAAGGATCAAATAGTCTGTGATTGTTTCCCCTACTAGAGAGTTAAAAAGTAAATAAATGTGTGTACTTCTCTGAAAATAAGCTGCTTTCCCCTCAGTGCATTCATTTGTGTTTGCTCTCCTTGTTACAGGAGATGAATGTTATGTAAATAAAGATCTCCATCTTGGCCAAATGATTACATCATTTTTCTCCAAGGGGGAAATATTAGAAAAACTGCTACATAGTCTTACCTCTAGCTAGGCAACCCATTACTGTGAAGAGTTTAGTGTGATAATAAAAGCTTTTCACTACTTCTCTGTACAACACTCTCTTTCCACCATCCAACAAACATTTATTGAGCGACCACTTTCTCCCAGCCCGAAGATTTAACACAAAAGGACACACTCCCTCCCTTTAAGAGTTTATATTACAATAGAAGAAGTAAAACAAAAAAATACTAAAATTATTTGTTGAATGGTGATAAGCACCATGAAGAATAATAAAACAGAATAAGAGAACTAGGGAACACTAGGAGAATGTGTGCTCAATTTTTAAACAGTAGTGAGGAAAGAGATCTCTGATAAAGTGACATTTGACTGGAGTTCTGAAGAAAATCAGGAAGTGACTCAAATGTTTATTTGTAGAAAAAAATCCTCCAGGCAGAGGGAATAAGTGTAAAGACCCTGAGACAGGAGCATTTTTGGTATGTTCCAAGAATGTCAGAATGCCAGTATGGCTGTTGGAGAATATACAAGCAGGAAATGTTAGAAGATAAAATAGGAGTTGTCATGGGAGCAAATTATGGGGTGCTGTGGGCCTCTGGAACACTTAGGCTTTGACTGGGTGAGAGGGTCTGCCAGTGCAGTGTTTTGAGCTTTGGAACTACACAGTATACTGATAACTGAAATCAGCCAATCATACTTAGCATTTCTATACATCTGTATGTAGGCATTCTTTAAACCCATTTTATTCGCGTGTTCATTATGTTTCAAAAGAACCACTCTAGTTGCTGAGTAAAGACTATAACATCTCCTGTAGGTTGAAAAGAAGGTTATTTAAAATGACTTCTGAAGAATACACATAATAAAATGAACAATTCAATGCATACTTCTGCATTTGAACATAGAACACAAAAAAAGTTTACAAAAATAATATTTTGAAATTCTACATGAGTGATTACGTTAATAAATTGTCTACATGAATAAATTATTTTAGAAAAGTTCACAGCCTGATGTTTTTGAAATTTAATAATGTATTGTCTTTTAATTTTTTTCAGTCATAGTCTTTACTAAGGTATATTAATTATAGGCAAGTTAATATGATTGTCATTTTTAATATATGGAGAAAAATGTGGCACAGGCTACGTGACTTAAAACGTACTTATGGTCAGTCGGTTATATATACACCTTAAAATAACTGTAAGCATTATGTATGCATTCCTACACATTTGCATATAGGTAGTACATATTGCTTAGAGAATTTGAAAATGTATATATACGCATGGATATATGCACACACACATACATCGCTTGGAAATATTTATACATGCGTATGTATGTATCCTAAGATCTCATTTAAAGATTTTTAGAATGTTTTAAAACTTAACTTACAGCTCTGTGAAGTCATTTTTTTCCCTTAAAATACTTCATCTAAAGCTCTAAACACAGTGTGGGCTCACTGAAGGCAAATGATTAGCATCTAATCACATGTTCTGAATATTTGGGGGATGCTTTCACTCCCAACATTGACAAATGGGAAATATCTTATTGAATATTTTACCTACAAACAATTCATATGCCACTCAGAATGTCTTTTACCTAATCTTAGATTTTTTTCCTTCACAATTAATAATAGAATCTAAGTCAAAAGGAGGTTGGAAAATTTTCTACCTGTCAATCATTCTCCAAGTTTTCCACCTCATAGCATAATTATTAAATAAGATTATACACACGAAAGCTCTTTGAAAAGAGCTAGGCAAATGTGAATTATCATTTTCAGAAATTTCTGCTTAATCTTAGCTCTGCTTCCTAACTAGATGCATAACTTTGGAACATTCCTACAGTGACTCCCAGGGTCAGGAGACCTTTTTTCCCTTTAACTCTTGATGTGGCTGGGTCTTTCTTGTACCTCATATCTTATCTTCCTTGTCACCACCTCAGGGAGAGTTTGCATGACTCCCTAAACAAAATAGTTTCCTCATTATTCCCTTTCCAGAGCCCTGTTTCTTTCTTTACAAGACTTAGCATAGTTTGTAATACCTACATCCTAACTGATCCCTTCACCTGGAAGAAGCTTTATCAAAAGTGTCTCTGTAATTTGTTACTTTGTTTGTAGAACTCTAATTTTCATGAGGAAAGAAACCATGCCAATTTTATTCAACAACGTATCCACAATACTAATCACAAGGCCTGGCTCAGAACATTTGCAAAGCGAGGACAATAATAATTCATTAGTTATATCAAAATATTGTATAATGAGATTATTTACATAAAATGAGATTATTTACATAAAAATGAGATTATTTACATAAAAATGAGATTATTTACATAAAAATGCCTCCCACTCTTATAGAAAAGGCAAATTTAAGGTGCTGTGATTATCTTGAGGAATTAAAGTTTACCAACAACCTTCAATGTGAGGCACAAAGAATACAGAAGTCCTGGACCAGAAAATAAATGTTTTATTATTCTGGTTTTTGTCTTAAAATCCCAGTGTGGAATGATGGGAGAATACCAAGATCATGTGGACAATACCTTTCTTAAGATTAGAGGTAGGTAGATGAAAGGCAGAGGAGACCTACAACCAAAGCTAGACCACCAACCTCTACTGCTCATTTTGCCTTTGACATTGCATGACTCAGAGTGGAAAAAAAAAAAAAAGTGTTCCCCAAAGCACAAATAACAGTTAATGTGAGTATAGTTATTTCATGGAAAAATGAAATGCAACCTGGTACGCTATAATCTCTTCAGTTAGCAAATGACTTAATATGCTTTTTTTAACTTTTATTTTATGTTCACAGGTGCATGTGTGGGTTCGTTTTTAGATAAACTTGGATCATAGGGGTTTGTTGTACAGATTATTTCATCACCTAGATACTATGCCTAGTACCCAACAGTTATTTTTTTCTGCCCCTCTGCCTCATCCCACCCTCCTTCACATATGAATATCATATAGATTTTCATTCTTTTCATACCTGATTCATCTTTGGTGGACTACTTCTGATAGCTTTGTATGTTTCATATTTGTACAAAAGCAGCAAAAATTGAAAATTTTCAACATCTGTCTACAATTGCTCAAGACTTTTTGGCTTTATCACTGAGTCTTCATCAAAGAAGTATATATAGTTGTTTTTTCTGTTAATTATCATACGGTTTTACACCAATTTAGGACTACTGTTGCTATCTGCTAGCACCAGAAATGGATTTTGCTCTATTTTATATTCTGTAGCAGAAAGGAGAGAAATACGAGGAATTACACAAAATATTCTGCTTTTTGAAGGCCAGAGAACAATTTATGCATCAGGACTACAAGATTAATGAAGACTACACCCATTTAGGTTTACTTCCTGTGTTACAATCACATTTATCATTTGCTATCCCTATCTGAACACACAGGAAGTTGTATTTAAATTTTTATTTCTATTTATATGTTGGCAGATGTAGATATTTTAGTCAAAATCAAATGCATATTCTAAGACAAGGAAGCATAATTAAATACAAGGAACGGAGATAGTACTTATGGTTTGTATGAACAGGCGATGCTTGTTAGAGATGGTGGATGGTGGTATTTAGTCTGGAATGTCAAGACTAGTGTGATCTCAACAACTATATATCAAAATCAGAAATATTTTAGGAACATGAGATAAATATTTGACACTTTATTTTAAGAAAATACAAGCAGCCCAAATTAATATATGCAGAGGCATAAGAATAAGGAAGGCCATAAAGGTAATTTGAGTTTGAATATGGAAGTTCTTTACTATTATGTGAAAACATAACATTAAAAAAAAAAAGAAACAGTGGATGCTGACCAGGTTTTGAGCAACAGATTCAAATGATTAAGACTTTGGCAAATCAGCCTTGCAGGTATAAATTAAAGTACAAACAAAAATCATAGAATTCAGATTTTTGAACAGTCAAGAGATCAAGCAATAGGACCAGATAAGAATGGCTAAAACAAGAATTGTGGCTGTTTAAACCATCTAAGACAGAAGAACTCCAACAAGATGTTTTATTAGGAATATAAAGTTCAAAAACTATATGAAAATAGATATACAAGTTCATAAATTTGCTGAAATAATGATGTGCACCTAAATGAGGCATTTAAATTTTTCATCAACTGACAAATGATAGCAATTTAACAATGATTATAAATTGAGGTAAAGTCAATGGCAATTTAACTTTGCATTCTGAGAACGACAGAATTGAAAATATACAAGAATAGGATATATAAATTAATTGAGATAATATGTTAAAAATGAAAACAGCTCTAGACTACTCAGGAGATATTTTCTTACAAGTCAGCATGCTTCTATGAAATTGGTTTCCCTATTTGCAACATAATAAATATGGGTAGGCTATTTCACACAGCTTCTTCCAGCTTTCTTAAATTCTAAGACTATGACTCAAGAATTGAGAAATTCAAATTAGGTAGTTTCTAAGATTGCTTCCAGCTGTAAAATTACGTTATTCTACACATCTAGATTCTTACATGTTTAATTTTTTTAATTTACAGTTTTCTTAATACAATAATTAGATTTACCAATAATTGGATTAAATTATATTGACTTTTTTGGTGGTGTGTATATATATGTATGTGTGTGTGTTTGTGTGTGTGTGTGTATATATATATATGCAAATGTATTGAGGTAACATTTTTCCTAACATTAAGTTTAATCACTAACCCCCATAACTTTATTGTATTGTAATTGACATGTGTTGAACTACACAGATTTAACTCTACAGTTTGATATATTTTTTCAAATGCATATGCCTGTGAAATGGTTAGTACACTCCAGATAATGAAACATTCATCACCTTAAAGAGTTTCTTGGGATCCTTTAAAGATGTCCCTTCAGTCACCGTTTACTCTATCCCCAGGCAACCACTAAACAACATTCTGTCACTATTCATAAATTTTTATTTTCTAGAAATTATGTAAATAAAAAACACAAAATAACAAAATATATACAGCTGACCCTTGGATAATACGAGCTTGAACTTCACAGGTTCACTTGTACGTGGATTTTTTTTAAACAAAATTTACACTGAATATTCCTGTCCAACTCTCCTGCCTCCCCTTCTACCTCCTCTAACTTTTCTGCCTCTGCCACCCAGGACAACAAAAACAACTTCTCCTCTTTCTCTTTCTCCTTGGTCTACCCAATATGAAGACAACGAGGATGAAGACCTTTATGGTGATATATTACATATAACAGGCAAAATATATGTGAATTGGCTGTTTATGTTATTAGTAAGGCTTCCAGTAAACAGTGGACTATTAGTAGTTAAGTTTTGGGGAAATCAAAAATTATACATAGATTTTTTACTGCATATGGGGTTGATGCCCTTAATCCCTGTGTTATTCAAGGGTCATCTCTACTTCTTTTCAGTCAGGCCTCTTCGCTCAGCATAATTATTTTGTGATTCATCCATGTTATAGCATGTGTCAATAGTTCGTTTCTTTTTGTTGCTAAGTAGTATTCCATTGCATGGCTATTCCATGAATATACCACACTTTGGTATACATTCACCTTCTGATAAACATTTGGTTTGTTTCCAGTTTTAGAATATTACAAATAAAGCTTCTAGGAACATTTATGTACAAGAATTTGTATACATATGTAGTTGCAGTGTTTTCAACAAGAAATCTGTCATGTTTGTTCCTCTGCACATAATGTATCTATAACTACTTTCAAGAGTCTCTCTTTATTGCTGGATGTCAGCAATTTTATTTTAATTTACCTTTGTGCAGTTTCCTTCCTATTTCTTGTGCTTGGGTTCATTGAGATTTTTAGATCTATGGGTTTATAGCTATGATCAAATTTAGATAAATTTTGGTATTGCTTCTTCAAATATTTTGTTTCCTAATCCTCCTTTCTCTCTTATTTGCTTCTGTCCCTTGGAGGACTCCAAGTATACATATGTTTAGGCTGCTCAAAATTGTCCAACAGTTCATTGACACTGTGCTCATTTTTGTTTGTTTATTTTTATTCTCTTTGCTCGTGGTTTCATTTTGGATCATTTGTGTTGCTATGCTTTAAGTTTGACTTTCCTTTTCTTCTGCCATATCAACTCCGTTATCAATGCAGTTATTTTCCACCCCATATGTTGTTGTTTCATTATTCTAGAAGTTTGAATTGGGATTTTTAAATATATATCCTTCATATCTTTCCTTACATTTTGGAAAAAATGAAATGTAGTTATAATATTTTAAAGCCATCGTTTGCTAATTCTAACATTTCTGACAGTTGTGGGTCAGTTTTTCTGTTCATTTTGGTTTGCATTTTCTGGCTTCTTTTCATGTTTAATGATTTTTGGTTGGATGTCAGAAATCGTTAACCTTACCTTGTTATGTTTTGAATATGTTCATATTTTTATATTTCATATTTTTTTCTAGGAAAATGTTGTTTGTTGGAAAGACTTTAAACACTTGGGTTTTTATGGTTTATTAGTTATAAGCAGAGTCATGCCCAGTCTAGAGGAAATTACCAGTATTGAGACAAAATGTTTACAAGTACTCTACGCTATGTACTGTGAATCATGAGATCTTCCAATCTGGCTGGTGGGTACAGGCAATCTTCTAAACCCCATGTGTTGCCCTGTCGTTGTTCCCTCACATCCTTTTGGGAAATTCATCCCCCAGGCTTGCATAGTTTCTTCATATGCACTCACTCAATGATTAGCTGAATGCTTGAAGGGACTTTCTATAATTCCCTGAAATTCTTTCTAACCACAGCTCTCTACTCTCCTATATGCTCTTTATGAACTCTTCATCTGCTCGAGTCACAGTTCACTGGGTTTTGCGTGTGCATCCTCTCCCTGTGCCCTACTCTGGTAGCTCAAGAGAATAAGCTATATAACTGGGCTCATCTCATGTGTTTCCCATCACTTAGAAATTATCATTCTTCATTATCTGATAGTCACTTTCTGGAAACCACTGTATTTGTCCATTTTTGTGTCATTTCAGAATAGAAGCAGGTGAGGGGATGGTAAATTATTTCCATGTTTTATCTATGTTGGACAAAAGCTTTATTCAATTTCTTAGCTTAATCTCAAGATTAAGTCTCAATCTCAAGATTTTTAGAAAGTAGGAAGGATATTCTACTTTCTAAAAAAGTCTCAGTTATGCAGTTAAATATATTGCTATAAATTACCATTCATCTCCAAGTAACAAACTACCTATTAAGGAATATCCATATAAAACCTTTAAACCATACCCACTCTATGTGCTACATCAAGGTATACTTATCATCATAAAAAATCGGCAGTGTCCCCTAGGAAAAGATAACTGGCAACCAAGAGAGATCTTTCCAAGATGGCCTTTAACTTGGTGAACTCAGTAATGCCTAAAGTCAGTCTCTTTAATAACTCAGAAAATGAGTCATGTCAATGTGTCTAAACATAGGGTAATTGGGATTTTTAGTTGATGCAGTATATAGAATTACGGCATATGCAGAAATAAACAAACGAAAGCAAAAAACAAAAGAAATATACATGTGTGTAATATATGTGTGTATATATAGCATATATAGCATATTTTCTGGTAAATATAAAATATATATTTCACATATATGTACATATTTTTTTATATTTCACATATATTTCTGTGTATATATGTGTGTGCATGTATATATGTGTGTATATTTTTCATATATATGTATATGAACTATATATTTCATACACTATGCATATACACACATATACACAGTTATATATTTATATATATACACACACATGAAATATATATGTATATACATTTCACCTACTATATGTATACCAGGCTCTGTTAGATGTTAGATACATTGATAATGATGTCAAAATACTTATGAACTTACAAGGAGAAGTATAATTGTCATGAAGATCAAACAGTCATTTTACTCTAATATGTTTGTCCTCTTTCTGTATGTAAGCAACATGAAAAGTCAGCAGCATGCCTAGTGATGAAGAATGTGTATGTTAAATGTAATAAAACAAGTTCATTGGAAATGCATTTACTATGGCAATGTCCATTTTTAAAAACATATTTCCAAATAGAATCATGAAGAATATAAATTTGAGTCTATAAACATTGACTCAAGTCCTGCCTTGAGTTGTTAAACATTACACTACATCTTAAAACATGATTTAATTTGAAAAAAGACTCTTCTCTATGTTAGATTCTGAGTGACATTTTGTTTTGTAAGATAAAGATCAGTGTGGGCTTTGAAATAATATTGCATTCCAGCTACTAATTAAACTGACTTCCTTAGAGCATTTATAAATGTTTTACAAACCATTCTAAGGAATCCCAGACATTACTGTTTGGTTGAGGCTTTATTTTGCACAGATGATATTAGTGACACAAAGAGAACACTGAATGTGGTTGACAGACATTATTATCACATTTCATTTCAATGGTATAATTTGTAAAGCCCATTCAAGCTTTTCTGTATTTGATTCTACAGCATTAAGAAACTTTATAGTTTTCTTAAATCAATTGCATACATCTGCATGCCACAGACTTTTTGTGGATCAGAATGACTTTTTTGTATTTAGAGATAATGTTACTGGATACTAAAGAGGCTTCAAAGAATGTAATTGTCCAGAAGTTCCCTTTATACCACCCAGAACGCTTCTGCCTTTGTAGTAGCCATGCAACAGTAACTAACTAGCTTGATTTTGCTTGAGGAAATCTGCCTCTATGCCTCTTAGAGAAAATTACTCTTAACCATGTTGTAAAAATAAAAATATAAAAAAAGCTAACTTCCATTCAAATTGCTATCCTATAAAAAGATTATCGTGTACTTTGGAAATAGTTTTATTTGATGAGGGGAAAATGTACAATGTTTGGCAGAAATTAGCTATCAAACATTTCAGATAATTTACGGAGAAGTGAAGTTTTCATAAATAATGAGTTGTCTGTTGATGGTGTTATTGTATGGTCATTATTAGACATGATCTCGTTCCAGGCAAGCCTCAGAGAAAGACTACGAATTGAAGAAGGGAACCTGTATCAAACTACATGTTTTTGAGAAAATTAAATTTCCATACTTACATAAGTAATAATAGCAAGGTAATATATATTAATATTAGCATATTAACATTTGTTCCTTTCAGACAAATTCTTATAAGAACCTTTAATATGAAAGCTCATATAAAATATACTTATTTTCAACTTGATTATATTTCATCTACAACTTATCTTCTTGTACTTTCACTTTAAAAGCTTGAGTTTTATCATTTAGATCATTCAGTCTATTTATCTAACATAATATGGCGGAAGTGATAATGTTCTGGGCAAGAGGTAAACAAACTATTCCTTAGAGATTTTATTGTTTTCATCAAACTGACTCAGTATGAATAGAATTTGAAGATGTATCAGTAAGAATACAATGCCTCATTTTTTAAACATTATGCTTCTGCTTCTGCCAGCAACTGGCCACTACATGTATTTGAGACATTTAAGATCATCTAGTTGCAGTGTAAGAGCCACTTTTTCCTTCAAGGGAAATAAAGATTTCCCTTAAACATATTTTTAAAACAACAGATGAGATCAATAACATTGAAGAAATAATATGAGCATAAAGTCTTTCAGCTTTACTTCTCAGGCTAGAGTAGAGGAGACTTTAACAAGGTATTGAGACAATAAAAGAGTATAAGGTGAGGAATAATATTAATCTAATGCTTAACTATTAAAAGTCTACATTATAAAGGCACTAGGTATTGGGATGAATAAGGAAGTACTGTTTGGTAAGCATCCGTGATGAAACCTCTCCTAACTTTCCCTAAAAATCCCAGAAGGTAGAAGAAAAGAAAGGATATCCACTGAAATTTAGAACCGATTAACTTAAGGTATTTCTACTAACTGCAAAGAAAGACCCAGTTAAGAAAAACAAATCACTCGATACAGAGATGGAGAGTTATCCTTTTATGCTATGAAGTATAACTCTCACATTATCAGAGCACGATTTCTCAGATTTCTTTCTAAAGTAAACTTGCAAATATGGTTAAAAATGAAAAGCAATAATAAAACATTATATTTTAAGAGGAGAAATAAATTATAGCTATGATTTGATCACAAGAATCTGGGTATCAAATCTCAAAGTATATTAACAAACACAGGCAAAAAGACAAACAATACTAAAATTACATCTTACATACCTTCTAAATCATAAGTGAAGATAAATGGCAGGTAGAGTAAGTCAATGATGGTAAAGAAAGAGGGAGAAAGGATATATCAGAAAAAAAGAAATGTTCCAGATATCTATCTTCCCCTCTTTAAATCCATAGGAAATTATACAATAAATATTTTTTATGCAAAGTCATGAGAAATACACAATAATCACCAGCAAACGAAGACAGTGAGGATATTCTAGATGGCATAAAGCAGATGACTGTAGACTGGGAGCAAAATCTACTTAAAAAAACAGAAGAACATACTACTCCAAATAGAAACCAGAAGGCAGAAAGTATTTAAATACAGAGAAAGACAAAAGAAAGAAAGGAAACACTAACGATAAGAAAACAAAAAAACACATTTATCTCCTAAAAGAACTCTGAAGAGAACCAGGAACAGAAGAAATGAAGGATGAAAAACATGAGACGTGGTTAAACTAAAATTAATTAAATGTAGCTCCCTACACTCAGAGCAGCCAACTTGAGAACAGGAACCAAGGCTAAATCACTCGACACTGCTCTCTAAAGTCATAGCTCTGACGGGACACTCTTAGAGTGACCATGGTTGCTAGGGCCTGATAATCAAAGCAGTGTTTGTGATAATTCATTCACTATATGCAACCTCATATCCAGACTCTCTCTCTCATATATCACCTGAAAACTTTAATTAAAAAATGATGTCACACAAAGAGCGTGACTTGTTACTGCTTAAGAAATATGCTCCACCTTTCAAAAAGTAATTTACCTCCTTCTCCACAAGATGTAAAAACAAAAGCAATCTTCTGTATTTTGAGAAAATATTGCCACATCAATAAAAGAGACAAATCAATATCAACAAACTGAAAAACTCCAAAGAAACAGAATTAACTTAAGAAAGCGATGGTGTTAAAATGAGCAAAATGGATATTTCTCTGATGATTCAAGAAAAATAAATCATATTCTGAAATTAAATTCATGCAACAAAATCAAAAAGAGCAAAACAAAACAAATACCTTCAATACATAAAATTTAAATATTTAGTTTTTATAAAAGATGTTAGATCACTACCTCACACCACACACAATTGCCAGGATAATTAATGGAATGCCAATCAAGCTGTTTTAAAAAGTGAACTATACAAGCAATAGAAGACTTCAGATAATGGTGTACTTATTTTTCCTTGCTGTATTTCCAGCGTCTAGAAAAGTGTATGACAGAGTAGGTGCTCAATAAATGTTTGTTAAAGCCTCAATTTCAATTGGCTATACTTCCCAGAATGCCTTTGTCTCACTACAAAAGCAGAAAAGTAAAACCAAGGAAACTCTGTACTTGGGGATATTCACAGTGATTGGGGACTAACACTGGGCTGAAAACTTGCAAAAGCCATGGAAGTTTACACACTGAAATATAAGACCATGGCATCTTATTCTGTTTCAGGAATGCCAGTGGCTAAACATAAAAACCTATCCTTACCACTACCATGAAGGAGATTGAACTATTAATCTCTACAAAAATTAAATGTACCCAGAGTAAAAATATATTGTCATTTGCATGTCTCACAAAGAAGAAACTGGCTCACCACCTCAAAATCTGGTATGAATCTGGTACTCATCCAGAGCCTCCAATCAAATTTTTTTTAGTGTCTTCTTCAAATAAACAGCCAAGGTTCACTTGACTTTTGGGAAAATAATCCATGTGAGAAATTCCAAAGATTACTAAAAAACAAAATAAAAATAAGCAAAGACAATATGGGCAGCAAAAACAAATCTTCAAAATCTACAATATATCCATCTCTATCCACAAATTAAAACAAAGGATGCTATTAAAAAAAAAAAAAGAACAAAAAGAAATGTAAAATATAGATAATTTTAAAAATGAAGAATAAAAAAACAACTCTGAGGAAACATTTATAAAAATTTTAAATAGGACAAAGATACAGATGACTGAAGGGAAAGCAGGAGTGAATTAGAGAATCAATCCAGGAAGAACAGTGTCAGAATAGTTCAGGCACTATGAACTAGCCACATTGGCTTGGTTTGAAAACTATATCCTTACCTTAATAGTTAACGTAGCAGTGAGTGTCAGTTATGTTGTTTATAAATTAGGGAATATAACAGGATATTCTTCATATTATTGTAATAAATTGAATGTTAATATTAGTAAAACCCCCAGAACAGAACCTGATATAAATAGTATATCAGTGTTTATTAACAATTTAATGTCCCTTCCCACTTATACTGACTTTACTTATCCTTAAACAGCTTATGGCTTGCTTCATTTACTCTTTGTCTGCAAAATTTTTTATTCACATTTTTCATAAGTACCTTTCTTAAACCATTTGTTTCTGATGAATGATGCAAGATCATTCAAATATCACCTCTACAGAGACTGCCCTATTCATCCTAAAACATATCCCCACGTCCCCTCCAATGCTTTACCTTACTTTTTTATTTATAGCATTTACTTCAACCTGAAATTATAAGTGCATTAATGCCTTTGGTTATTGCTTATACCTACCACTGAAAGATATTCCATGAGAAAGGAACATTGTTTATTGTTTTTATCCCTATATGCTCAATGCCTGGAAAAATCCCTGCCACATAGTGCATGCTCAGTAAATATCTGTTCATCACAACACAGCATAGTGTTTAAGAACAAAAACTTCAGAATCAACCTGTGTTTCAATTCCACTTCTATTTAGCAACTCTACGGCCTTCAGCAATTTACTTAACCTTATTTTAGCCAAACTGGGACAATAGTAGCACTCTCTTTAATGTTCTGATGATTAAATACAAATAAAGTACTTTGAGGTCTGTTTGGCACATACTTA
The DNA here is from genome assembly GCF_003255815.1 of Theropithecus gelada. Taxonomy (NCBI): domain Eukaryota; kingdom Metazoa; phylum Chordata; class Mammalia; order Primates; family Cercopithecidae; genus Theropithecus; species Theropithecus gelada. The sequence continues at coordinate 913,854 of NW_020257633.1, forward strand.
TAGATGTCAGTTATTATTATTAGCTAAAATCTTTTGAAGGAATAACACCACGAATGAATTTATGAAGAAATAAAGGAACAAAAAGCATAGGTAAAGGGGGACTTTATAGATTGCCTTGCTTAATTTTTTTTACAACAAATATGTTTTTCTTTTTAACCATTTTAATGCTTAGAAAACGAATTTTAACACTAACAGGAATTTTAAAATCTGTATTTTTTTTCTAATAGTAAGAAGTGACAACATGCTAGCAGCCCTCGCTCTCGACGCCTCCTCGGCCTCTGCGTCCACTCTGGCAGCGCTTCAGGAGCCCTTCAGCCTGCCACTGCACTGTGGGAGCTCCTCTCTGGGCTGGCTGAGGCTGGAGCCGGCTGCCTCTGCTTGCAGGGAGGTGTGGAGGGAGAGGCAAGGGCAGGAACAGGGGCTGTGCATAGAGCTCACAGTCCAGCACGAGTTCTGGAGGGCATGGGTGTGGGCTCAGCGGGCCCCGCACTCAGAGCGGCCAGGTGGCGCCGCCGGCCCAGGTCAGTGAGGGGCTTAGCACCCAGGCAAGCAGCTGCGGTGGGTGTGCCAGGTCCCCCAGCAGTGCCAACCCACCAGGCACTGCACTCGAGTTCTCACTGGACTTCAGCTGCCTCCCTGTGGGGCAGGGCTTGGAACCTGCAGCCCCCATGCCAGAACCACCCCACCCCCGCTGCAGTGGGCTCCCATGCCGGCTGATCCTCCCTGACCAGCACCCTGCTCCCCTGCTCAGGCGCCAGGTCCCATCAACCGCCCCGGGTCTGAGAAGTGCGGGTGCACCACGTGGACTGGCAGGCAGTTCTGCTTGTGACCCTGGGGCGGGATCCACTAGGTGAAGCCAGCTGGGCTCCTGAGTGTAGTGGGGACTTGGAGAACTTTTATGTCTAGCTAAGGGATTGGACATATACCAATCAGCACTCTGTGTCTAGCTCAAGTTTTGTAAATACACCATTCAGTACTCTGTATTTAGCTAACCTAGTGTGGACTAGGAGAACTTTTCTGTCTAGGACTCTGTGTCTAGCTACGGGATTGTAAATGCACCAATCAGCACTCTGTGTCTAGCTCAGGGATTGTAAAGGCAACAGTCAGCACTCTGTCAAAACAGACCAATCAGCTCTCTGTAAAATGGACAAATCAGTGCTCTGTAAAATAGACCAATCAGCTCTCTGTAAAATGGACAAATCAGTGCTCTGTAAAATAGACCAATCAGCTCTCTGTAAAATGGACCAGTCAGCAAGATATGGGTGGGGCCAGATGAGGGAATAAAAGCAGGCTGCCCGCAGCAGCCAGTGGCAACGTGCCCTGGTCCTGTTGGACACGTGGAGGCTTTATCCTTTTGCTGTTTACAATAAATGTTGCTGCTGCTCACTTTTTGGGTCCATGCTGCTTTTAAGAGCCATAACTCACACTGTGAAGGTCTGCAGCTTCACTCCTGAAGCCAGCAAGACCACGTACCCACCAGGAAGAATGAACAACTTCAGACACACTGCATTTAAGAGCTGTGACACTCACCATGAGGGTCTGCAGCTTCACTGCTGTCAGCAAGACCACGAACCCACCAGAAGGAAGACGCTCCAGACACATCTGAACGTCTGAAGGAACAAACTCAAGACACACCGTCTTTAAGAATTGTAACACTCACCGCGAGTGTCCACAGCTTCATTCTTGAAGTCAGTGAGACTAAGAACCCACCAATTCTGGACACAATAGGAAAAAAGGCACAAGGCTTACAATTATTTTTTCCCAGTTCAGTTCTCTCTGCACCAAACATATTATCTTCAGCCTTGAAGTTCATGTCAAGTTACTCCCAATGAGAATGACGGCAGTACAAACATACCAGTTATTTTGTTACTCTCTTTTAACCCCAAAACCCCATAATCCAAGGTTTGTCCTTCTGTGCCCTGCTTTTAATTTGGGAGGCTGACCCCTGTGGACTGCATCTCGTTTGCTTTTTCACTTCCAAGCTTCGCTTTGGAGTCAACCAATAAGAGACACTAATGGGGGAATCAGAGAAAAGGAGAACAGAATGTGTGGTGTTGTACTAGTTGGCCTCTATCTCCCCTAGCTCAGTGCCCAGTACCAACAGTGCCAGTGGCTGCATCTGTCTATGGCCGCAGCTACTGTAGGACTGCCCCTGTCCTATAGATCCAAATTTTGCTTCCCTTGCTCCTTTAGGTACAGGGAAGGTAAATAGCTCCCTGCTATTGCTAATCCCTAGCGGTCTCATCATCCCTGGGTTAGTGTTTGTAAATCTGCCACCACTACCATAAATAGTCCCTTCATTACATAAGTTATTTCCAGTCAAAATCTTTTAAATACTCCATCTATTTCTTGACCAAGAGTCAGAAAATTATGTTTCGTAAGATAGCTGTAGCATGTGACATATCCAAAAGTTACGCTTTATTCACCGTCAGCCCTCATGGCACAAAGGTAGTAACCCTTTATGTAAGAAGGTGATTCTGTTTCTGCTTCATCATCTATGGGCATCTACTTGTTTTGGATTTCTTCTTCTTTCAGCTCCTGAAGATTTTCATACTCAGATATTGTAAGAGGGGTGGAAGTCAGGGAAGTCTTCGAGCCATGTGACAAATGAAGTCTTTTCTTGATCAAGTCCACATGATGTTCTGCTAATGATTCCTGAAGAGAAATTAGGTTTTGCTAAATTCTCAGGAGTCATATTTTTGGAATTTACATGACAATTTGGGATTGAAAATCACAGGGGAAAAATAATTTGGCATAAGCATGTTTGAAAATTTTTTATCTAGACAAATTATGTTAGGGTTCCTGGGTATACATTTCTAAGATGAAAATAACCACTAAAACCGAACTAACTTCAGCTAAGAGGGAAGATGAGGACACTTTATGCTTGGTTTAAACTAGTCCTGTTCCTCCTAGTCACCATAGGCATTGTCTTTCCTGAATACTTGAAGTTTTGAGGGAAAAAGTGGCTCTAAGGAGGAATACCTAGAGAAGAAAACCTTCACCTGTGACAGTGAAGATATATACGTGTGTGTGTGTGTGTGTGTGTATATATATATATATATATTTTTTTTTTTTTTTCTGAGACAGGATCTCACTCTGTCACCCAGGCTGGAGTACAGTGATGTAATCTCGGCTCAACAGTGAATATATTGTAAGTAAATACATATTTCTGTATTTTACGACATCCATGTTACATGATTTTGTAGAAAAACATCTTTAGGATCTAAGAAATGAATAAAAGTGTTCACCTGTTTAATGATTGCTTATATTTGGTTAAATACTATATATTTAAGAATATTCAAGTTCCCCTAATGATGTCTTCATAAAAATTTTAGATTCTTTTGAGTGTATGTCCTAAATTTAATCGATCAGTAAAACTAGATTAATATATTTCTTAAATGTAGGTGAAAGGAAAATATATAAATAATTTATGAAGGTTTTTATCACTTCCTTTAAAAATGCTATTTACAATGTTTCTCTTTTTTTCAGTTTTCTAACCTTAGTTTTAATGAAATAACAATAAAAATTTTTCCTTTTTCACATACAGCTTTCAATTTGAGTCTTGTTGTTTTCTGAACCAGGAAAAAAGACGGCTCTGTGATTTTATAAGTGGAACACTGAAACCACCCTTTCTGAGCCTTCAAAGGGGCTATTCCTTAGCACTTACCCTTCTTTGTTGTTCTTGTTAGTTGCATGCTGCCCTGTAGGGGTGAACATTAAGCCACATTAAAAACTTTTTAACAGCTTTGTTTATTTGTTTTTAACGCAGAAAGCCTGAAGTACATGGAGGAAAGAAGAAACCTATTTGGATGGAAGAAGCATTCCAAGTGACAGAATGTAGTAGAACATTTAAAGAAGAAAGAAGGACATCGTCTTGAATCGTCTTGAATCGTAAGACCTGCTGGAAAAAGAAACAACAGAAAACGAGCGAGCAAAATATAGGGGAGAGCGCTGATAGAACAGTAAAAAGTCTCGTGGAATATCCCCACAGTTCGCTGTTTTCTGGTAGGGGGAAGAGAGTGAGGGAACTACTTTGGACATCCGAATCACTTTTAGCATACTTTGCTTTTCCTAGGTACAAAAGCAGAGGCAAGAGGACTATCAGTCTCACAATGCTAATGGTTAATAAGAGCTTGGTGATGGTAGTTCAACCAGGGGAGAGAATTAGAGTGGTGTCCCCATCACCCACTTGTTTGTTGGCACCTTGTAGTCCTACACTTGTGAACTTAAAGTTCCTATGGCTGAAGGAAAAACTGATCTAACAAAGAGGAGTAATGCTTTAAGTCTTATCAGAAATATAAGCCCTAGGCGAAGGAGTGTATCCAGTGCCTTCTTGAAAAAAAGTTTTTTTTTGAGACAGAGTCTCTCTCTATCGCCCAGGCTGGAGTACAGTGGCACGATCTTGGCTCACTGCAACCTCCACCGCAGTTCAAGTGACTCTCCTGCCTCAGCCTCCTGAGTAGCTGGAACTACAGGCGCCCGTCACCACGCCTGGCGAATTTTTATATTTTTATTAGAGACAGGGTTTCACAATATTGGCCAGGCTGGTCTCGAACTCCTGACCTTGTGATCTGCCCACCTTGGCCTCCCAAAGTGCTGGGATTACAGACGTGAGCCACTGTGCCTGACCAAAAATAAAAAGCTTTTAATAGACTGAGGATGAAGAAAATAAGGGCAAAGTACCATAATGAGTGTCTGGAGAGGTTGGAGTAGGAGACCAGGCAGAGTAGCTAGGGAAAAAGGCAGGGAAAGGTGCAAATTGGATGCCAAGATAAGCTTGGCTTATTTCTAATTTTGCCTAAAGTGACATAATATAACTATGTCCCCAACTCATGCAACATCTGATCACCTTGAGATGAGAAATTGTCTGAGAAATACAGATGGAATTTATGCAGTAAGCAAAGTTGGAAAAGCATTTTTATCATTCTATAGTCGCTTAGTCTCTTTAGCCTAGGAAACCATGGGATACTTAATTCAGCCATCTCTATCTAGGCCCTGTTATTAATTGTGTATTGCATGTATGCTTACAGGATCACAGTTGCATCACGAAAATAATTTGACCCTGACTGTGAGATTTGGAGATGACGACACAATTGTAAATTTGTAAAATTTACTGCACCTACTCAGAGGGACATAAGGCAACTGTGTTAATTCATTTCCCATTTCAGAGGAAAGGAAAGACTATGAAAAATACCATACAAATCAATAGAACACAGTGATTAGGCTATCTGTTGTTTCAATAGTGTCATCAATCCCTGACTGAATCTTCTAGCCTGCAGTTTAAAATCTAGTTAGTACTTTGTCCAATATGCTATAATACACACTAGCAGTCTGTAGAGGGTCTCTATAATGAATCACTGCTACATTTACTGTCCCACCAATTTTCTAATAATTATGTCAAATCACCTTCTGGTTTCCAATTTTCTATTTTTTTCAGTGAGATACATGACTATAATCCAACATTTTGGCAATTCCAACAAAAAACATTTGAACACACAGTAAATCACTGGAGGTTACCAGGGGAAGAAAGGACCTGCAGCCTTGAACAAAGACGGATTTAGAAATATGCTCAGCAATACCAGCGAATAGTACAGGAGAATCTAGGATAAAGGACACAGACTGGAAAATAAACCATAAGTTTACAGTCCTAGGATCCATTCTGAATTCTCAAGTGTGAGCCTCAGTTTCCTCCTACAATAAGAATTATACACAAAGTAAAATATAAACTCTGGCAACCACCTGACATCTTAAACATACTTTCTTCCTATACACTATTTTGGTGTTGGGAACCAACATTCATCCAGTTGCCCAACCTTCAAATATAAAAAGCCTTTTTAATTCCTTTTCCTTTAATTATCATATCCATTCAGACATCAAATATTGTCAATTCTGACTCCTACGTATCTCTAGAATTCAGCCGCTTTTCTATTTTCATTGTTGCTTCTTTAGTTCATGCCCCCCTCATCCCTTACCTGGATTATTATAATAGCTTTCTAATTGGACCTCCTCCAAGTTTCATTGTATCTTTGTATAACCTCCAGAGTGCTCACTAGAGTATTCATTCTAAAAAAGAAGTTTTCTTAGTCCATGTGGGCTGCTATAATAAAATACCATAAGCGGATAGCCTATAAACAACGAAGTTTATTTCTCACAGTTCCAGAGGCTGGAAAGTTCAAGATCAAGGTGCTGATAGATGTGGTATCTGGTGAGGGCTGGCTTCCTCACAGTTTTCCCACTGAGTCCTCACAGGGCAGAAGAGGTAAAGAGCTTCTTTTTGTCCTCTTTTATAAGGGTTCAAATTTCACTGGAGGGCTCTGCTCTCATGACCTAATTACTTGCCCAAGGCTTCACCTCCTAATGCAATGACACTGGGAGTGAGAATTTCAACTTATGAACTTGGGGGAAATATAAACATTCGGGCCGTGACAAAAGTTAATTTTTATAATCTATTTTAAATGAGCTACAAAGACAAAATTTTACAATATAGGAAAAACAAACCAAAAAATCTAGTTCCTTCAGGATCTAACCTGTACCTGTCTCTTGTAAACATCTTTACCTACTGCTATTGACATCTTAATGTCCCACGATCCACTGAATGGGCCATGTTCTCTCTTGCTGGTCCTTCTGCCTGGAATACTTTTCTTCCTCTTGCCCATTTAGAAAGCACCTAATCATTCTTTAAGATTCATTCCGAGTATCACTTTTTCATCCAAGTTG